>NW_021941611.1:49900-124900 GCF_902148855.1 Sphaeramia orbicularis | reverse complement strand
CCTGACTCCATTTTAACATCACAAATTTCAGGCGACCCCAGACATTCAAAACAGAAACTTTTTGTTTGCTAAAATTAATTTGTTTTTGGTTGTGTAATAGTTTGTTATTATATGTTGCAAATAAACGTTAATTTTAGACAACATTCAGGCTGTATAATGTAAATTTTTATTAGTAAGTTTAAATTTTTTTTATTATTTTTCTTTAAATTATTAGAAATTTCAGGCGACCCCAGACATTCAAAACAGGGACTTTTTTTTTGGCTAAAATTCATTTGTTTTTGATCATGTAATAGTTTGCTATACTATGTTGCAAATAAACATTAATTTTAGGCAACATTTAGGCTATGAAATGTAAGTTTTTATTAGGAAGTTTAAATTTTTTTATCAGTTAATATAAATTTCAGGTGACTCCATTTGAATTCCAGGCAACCCCACGTGGGGTCCAGACCCCAGGGTTGAAAATCACTGGTTTAAGGCCTCTGGACCCATGATGACTTTAGACCCCCCCCCCCCATGAATGAACCACTGTCAGCTGTGTGTCTGTCCCCCCCCCCAGCTGCTTCAGTCCTGCACAGCGCCCCCTTCAGGGCTCCAGTACCCCCCCACTGTGCTCTGTGGCGTGGCCCCCTCCTCACCGTGTGTGGTGACCCCGCCTCCAGGACCGCTGCTGCCACTCATGACGTTCAGAAGCAACGCAGAAGCAGTGACTCTGGGTAAGAAAGAAAGAAAAGAAGGAAAAAGAAAAAAAACACAAGCAGTGACTCTGGGTAAGAAAGAAAGAAAAGAAGGAAAAAAACAGAAGCAGTGACTCTGGGTAAGAAAGAAAGAAAAGAAGGAAAAAGAAAAAAAACACAAGCAGTGACTCTGGGTAAGAAAGAAAGAAAAGAAGGAAAAAGAAAAAAAAACACAAGCAGTGACTCTGGGTAAGAAAGAAAGAAAAGAAGGAAAAAAACAGAAGCAGTGACTCTGGGTAAGAAAGAAAGAAAAGAAGGAAAAAGAAAAAAAACACAAGCAGTGACTCTGGGTAAGAAAGAAAGAAAAGAAGGAAAAAAACAGAAGCAGTGACTCTGGGTAAGAAAGAAAGAAAAGAAGGAAAAAGAAAAAAAACACAAGCAGTGACTCTGGGTAAGAAAGAAAGAAAAGAAGGAAAAAGAAAAAAAACACAAGCAGTGACTCTGGGTAAGAAAGAAAGAAAAGAAGGAAAAAGAAAAAAAACACAAGCAGTGACTCTGGGTAAGAAAGAAAGAAAAGAAGGAAAAAGAAAAAAAACACAAGCAGTGACTCTGGGTAAGAAAGAAAGAAAAGAAGGAAAAAGAAAAAAAAACACAAGCAGTGACTCTGGGTAAGAAAGAAAGAAAAGAAGGAAAAAGAAAAAAAAACACAAGCAGTGACTCTGGGTAAGAAAGAAAGAAAAGAAGGAAAAAGAAAAAAAACACAAGCAGTGACTCTGGGTAAGAAAGAAAGAAAAGAAGGAAAAAGAAAAAAAAAACACAAGCAGTGACTCTGGGTAAGAAAGAAAGAAAAGAAGGAAAAAGAAAAAAAACACAAGCAGTGACTCTGGGTAAGAAAGAAAGAAAAGAAGGAAAAAGAAAAAAAACACAAGCAGTGACTCTGGGTAAGAAAGAAAGAAAAGAAGGAAAAAGAAAAAAAACACAAGCAGTGACTCTGGGTAAGAAAGAAAGAAAAGAAGGAAAAAGAAAAAAACACAAGCAGTGACTCTGGGTAAGAAAGAAAGAAAAGAAGGAAAAAAAACACAAGCAGTGACTCTGGGTAAGAAAGAAAGAAAATAAGGAAAAAGAAAAAAAAAACACAAGCAGTGACTCTGGGTAAGAAAGAAAGAAAAGAAGGAAAAAAAACAGAAGCAGTGACTCTGGGTAAGAAAGAAAGAAAATAAGGAAAAAGAAAAAAAAAACACAAGCAGTGACTCTGGGTAAGAAAGAAAGAAAAGAAGGAAAAAAAACACAAGCAGTGACTCTGGGTAAGAAAGAAAGAAAATAAGGAAAAAGAAAAAAAAAACACAAGCAGTGACTCTGGGTAAGAAAGAAAGAAAAGAAGGAAAAAGAAAAAAAACACAAGCAGTGACTCTGGGTAAGAAAGAAAGAAAAGAAGGAAAAAAACAGAAGCAGTGACTCTGGGTAAGAAAGAAAGAAAAGAAGGAAAAAGAAAAAAAACACAAGCAGTGACTCTGGGTAAGAAAGAAAGAAAAGAAGGAAAAAGAAAAAAAACACAAGCAGTGACTCTGGGTAAGAAAGAAAGAAAAGAAGGAAAAAAACAGAAGCAGTGACTCTGGGTAAGAAAGAAAGAAAAGAAGGAAAAAGAAAAAAAACACAAGCAGTGACTCTGGGTAAGAAAGAAAGAAAAGAAGGAAAAAAACAGAAGCAGTGACTCTGGGTAAGAAAGAAAGAAAAGAAGGAAAAAGAAAAAAAACACAAGCAGTGACTCTGGGTAAGAAAGAAAGAAAAGAAGGAAAAAGAAAAAAACACAAGCAGTGACTCTGGGTAAGAAAGAAAGAAAAGAAGGAAAAAGAAAAAAAACACAAGCAGTGACTCTGGGTAAGAAAGAAAGAAAAGAAGGAAAAAGAAAAAAAACACAAGCAGTGACTCTGGGTAAGAAAGAAAGAAAAGAAGGAAAAAGAAAAAAAAACACAAGCAGTGACTCTGGGTAAGAAAGAAAGAAAAGAAGGAAAAAGAAAAAAAAACACAAGCAGTGACTCTGGGTAAGAAAGAAAGAAAAGAAGGAAAAAGAAAAAAAACACAAGCAGTGACTCTGGGTAAGAAAGAAAGAAAAGAAGGAAAAAGAAAAAAAAAACACAAGCAGTGACTCTGGGTAAGAAAGAAAGAAAAGAAGGAAAAAGAAAAAAAACACAAGCAGTGACTCTGGGTAAGAAAGAAAGAAAAGAAGGAAAAAGAAAAAAAACACAAGCAGTGACTCTGGGTAAGAAAGAAAGAAAAGAAGGAAAAAGAAAAAAACACAAGCAGTGACTCTGGGTAAGAAAGAAAGAAAAGAAGGAAAAAGAAAAAAACACAAGCAGTGACTCTGGGTAAGAAAGAAAGAAAAGAAGGAAAAAAAACACAAGCAGTGACTCTGGGTAAGAAAGAAAGAAAATAAGGAAAAAGAAAAAAAAAACACAAGCAGTGACTCTGGGTAAGAAAGAAAGAAAAGAAGGAAAAAAAAACAGAAGCAGTGACTCTGGGTAAGAAAGAAAGAAAATAAGGAAAAAGAAAAAAAAAACACAAGCAGTGACTCTGGGTAAGAAAGAAAGAAAAGAAGGAAAAAAAACACAAGCAGTGACTCTGGGTAAGAAAGAAAGAAAATAAGGAAAAAGAAAAAAAAAACACAAGCAGTGACTCTGGGTAAGAAAGAAAGAAAAGAAGGAAAAAAAACAGAAGCAGTGACTCTGAGTAAGAAAGAAAGAAAAGAAGGAAAAAAAACACATCCAAGGTTATTTAGAATTTAAAACCACAAACAGAAAAGAAAAATTCAGAAAATAAAAATATAAATACCCCCCCCCCCCACTACATCTTTATCTACTGGACACAAACTCCCATGAGCCACTGAGCAACTCCAACAATAGGACTGTACCATAAACGATCATGTCAGGCTCTTGATTGTGACTGAAATGAGCGCATATGCACCAGTAATCTTGGACGTGCGACTTAATATGAAATCACGGTCACACTGGTGCACCTGTCCGAAATTAAAGGTGGGTCTGAGATCTGAGAAAAACGGTTCCAGCGCCTACATTTGGAAAATACTCAGTTCAAAGTCCAACCCCCTTTCTTCAGATGTCCCTCCAATGCCACGCCTCCAGAGTAGTGGCAGGTGTAAAGCCACGCCTCCAGAGTAGTGGCAGGTGTAATGCCACGCCTCCAGGGTAGTGGCAGGTGTAAAGCCACGCCTCCAGGGTAGTGGCAGGTGTAATGCCACGCCTCCAGGGTAGTGGCAGGTGTAATGCCACGCCTCCAGAGTAGTGGCAGGTGTAATGCCACACCTCCAGGGTAGTGGCAGGTGTAAAGCCACGCCTCCAGAGTAGTGGCAGGTGTAATGCCACGCCTCCAGGGTAGTGGCAGGTGTAATGCCACGCCTCCAGAGTAGTGGCAGGTGTAATGCCACGCCTCCAGGGTAGTGGCAGGTGTAAAGCCACGCCTCCAGGGTAGTGGCAGGTGTAATGCCACGCCTCCAGGGTAGTGGCAGGTGTAATGCCACGCCTCCAGGGTAGTGGCAGGTGTAAAGCCACGCCTCCAGAGTAGTGGCAGGTGTAATGCCACGCCTCCAGCGTAGTGGCAGGTGTAAAGCCACGCCTCCAGGGTAGTGGCAGGTGTAATGCCACGCCTCCAGGGTAGTGGCAGGTGTAATGCCACGCCTCCAGAGTAGTGGCAGGTGTAATGCCACGCCTCCAGGGTAGTGGCAGGTGTAAAGCCACGCCTCCAGGGTAGTGGCAGGTGTAATGCCACGCCTCCAGGGTAGTGGCAGGTGTAATGCCACGCCTCCAGGGTAGTGGCAGGTGTAATGCCACGCCTCCAGGGTAGTGGCAGGTGTAATGCCACGCCTCCAGAGTAGTGGCAGGTGTAATGCCACGCCTCCAGGGTAGTGGCAGGTGTAAAGCCACGCCTCCAGGGTAGTGGCAGGTGTAATGCCACGCCTCCAGGGTAGTGGCAGGTGTAATGCTGGTTCCTGAGGGTTCACCGGCGCTGCACAGACACAGTTCACCAGCTGAGGCTCCAGACCCGGGTCGGGCTCCACTCCGTATACGGTCCGGACCGGCCCCGCCCACAGCTCCGCCTCCTACACGGGCTGAGGCTCCTGCTGGTGTATCCAGTCCTAGCTCCTTCAGTCTCCTCTAACCCCCCCACTCTAACAGAACCGCCCCAGTTCAGAGCGATGGGACTGATGGTCCATGTAGTACTGGTTTATGTTTGACATCAAACTGGTTCCAGTTTACTGTCCATCCTAATGGAACTAATACAAGTAATAGAACTAATGCAAGTAATAGAACTAATACAAGTAATAGAACTAATACAAGTAATACAAGTAATAGAAGTCATAGAACTGATAGAACTAATACAAGTAATAAAACTAATACAAGTAACAGAAGTCATAGAACTAATAGAAGTAATAGAACTGATAGAACTGATATAAGTAATAGAAGTAATAGAACTGATATAAGTAATAGAAGTAATAGAACCTGGTTCTGGCTTCACTTCCTGGGAACACACGATTCATGCTTGAAGAGGGGTATGAACAGAGGGGGGAGGGGTGAATGTCAGTTGAGTTTGATTGACATATCAGTGTTCAGTCATTTCTAGTGGGCACTCAAAATGATTGGCTGGTGTTTTTTTCAGTCCTGTCCGTTCTACAGGTGACTGATTTTTTACATTTTTGTGTTCGAGCATTTAATTAATTAGTTTTAATTGGGGTGTGAAGGGGATTTAAAGGACTAGAGTAACAAATGCTCCAGAAGACCATCTCAGACCCACCTTTAAGTAAAAGCTCCAGGCCTGCGCCTCCATGATGGGCTGCAGAACACAAACACATGCTGACAGGAGCGCTGGAAAAAAGCCCCAACGCCACACTGGCCGACTCAAGTGCCCAAAACAAACGCTCTGCCGGCATAAACAAGCCATCAAATAAACTCCCCTGCCGGCTGACACGTGCCGGTAATGTTCTACTTCCTGGGATTCGCCCGCTTGCGTGAACCCGGAAGTGCGCTGGCCTTCAGTAGGGACACCGACAACGTAATGGTGTGGTTGTTTCCATGATGTCATACATGCTGAGTCAGCTGATCATGGTTCACAGATCAACTTTATACACAATCAGCTGACTGTAACTGGCGAATCACGGAGCAGATAAGGATAAAAAAGCAACCATGAAACCCCGCACAGTTAGCGAGCAAGTGTATGATTGGCTAGAATTATTTTTAAGCGTTTATTTGTCATCAGTTAAGGTGACATCATCAGTGATGACTGAAAATCAGTGGAATAAAGCAGTTGGCTGGAACGAACTGTGATGTGTCCTCCATCCCCAGGAACCACCTAGAAGACCACAAAGTTCTGTTCTACCAGTTAATATAGGACTGTAGTGCAGCAGAAGTCTGTTTTTTTCCTTTTGTAGTCTGCTCAAACACCTTATTCCAGGTTGTGAACGTTGATTATTAAGGGTATTACTTCATAAATCCACAAGAGGTTTGCTTTGACCCCAACTGCACAGTGGTGCTCCTAGAGTTTTGCTGGTGCGCCCAACTCTTTGGAGTTGGGAGTACTGGTGCTCCGAAGTCCAAAAGTTAGTCTAGAGCCCTGCATCTGCCCCCCCCCCCCCCTCCCCCACATAGGGTTCTACACTGTGTACTGCTGTATACTGGTTTATACTGGCATATACTGGTTTATACTGGTGTATACTAGTGTATACTGGTGTATACTGGTTTATACTGGTGTATACTGGTTTATACTGGCGTATACTGGTTTATACTGGTGTATACTGGTTTATACTGGCGTATACTGTTTTATACTGGCGTATACTGGTTTATACTGGCGTATACTGGTTTATACTGGCGTATACTGGTTTATACTGGTGTATACTGGTTTATACTGGTGTATACTAGTGTATACTGGTTTATACTGGCGTATACTGGTTTATACTGGCGTATACTGGTTTATACTGGTGTATACTGGTTTATACTGGTGTATACTAGTGTATATTGGCGTATACTGGTTTATACTGGTGTATACTAGTGTATACTGGCGTATACTGGTTTATACTGGTGTATACTGGTTTATACTGGTGTATACTAGTGTATACTGGCGTATACTGGTTTATACTGGTGTATACTAGTGTATACTGGCGTATACTGGTTTATACTGGTGTATACTGGTTTATACTGGTATATACTAGTGTATACTGGCGTATACTGGTTTATACTGGTGTATACTGGTTTATACTGGTATATACTAGTGTATACTGGTGTAATGGTGTATACTGGTTTCCCAGGTAACCACAGCCCCCATGGACAGGCAGCCTCCATCTGGACTGAGGACCTGACCCTGGCACTGGAGACAGCAAAGAGGTACACACATACATATACATACACACCAAGGTTATTATCGTTAACGAAAACGAATGAAATGACGAAAACTAAAATTGAAAAAACATTTTCGTTAACTGAAATTAATGAAAACTCTAATTAAAAGAAAAAACGATAACTAACTGAAACTGTATCGTGAGCTTACAAAACTAACTAAAACGTATAAAAATTATGGATACAATTCCCTTTGTTTTCGTCTTTGTCAATGTCGGATTGATATGAAATTAATTTATTTGGCTCCAGCAGTTTGAGCTGGTGACATCATACGACACTTCACAGTCTGTCATGTCTGGTCACTGGTGGTTTCCAGTGGTCTTCTGGTCCCCACTCTACCTGGAACATACAGACTAAAGCTGGGACACAGCAGCACAGTCCTGTCTGGGGTTTACTGGAGTGATACATGGGTCGGGTTTTTTTTTTTTTTTTTTTTTTTTTTTTTGGCGTACCGTGTGTGTGCGTGAGTGACAGAGACAGAGCTGAGCTAAAGGACAGAGTCAGACAGGACTAGCATCCAGGTTAAAACCGGAGAGTTTATCACCATGAAAAGGCCTTCCAAGCCCTGAACTGCACAGTTTAGAAGAGGAGGAGGAAAACTAATCCAATTACAGAGGGATGGAACCTGTTAGAATGTTAAAAAACGTTTGATGGTACTAGCTACAGCTAGCTGAACTGAACTGAAGCAAAGTTGGCTAATAATGGAACTGGAGATGATTAAGAGATGAGATATCTGCTAAGGTGTGGTTTACTGATGAGGAACTGGGTTATATATGTTTATAAGTGGTTTATATATGTTCCTATCTGCTTGAACTGCTGGTTAGCTGGTTATATATGTTTCTATCTGCTTTAACTGCTGGTTAGCTGGTTTATATATGTTTCTGTCTGCTTGAACTGCTGGTTAGCTGGTTTATATATGTTTCTATCTGCTTGAACTGCTGGTTAGCTGGTTTATATATGTTTCTGTCTGCTTGAACTGCTGGTTAGCTAGTTTATATATGTTTCTGTCTGCTTTACCTGCTGGTTAGCTGGTTTATATATGTTTCTGTCTGCTTGAACTGCTGGCTAGCTGGTTTATATATGTTTCTATCTGATTTAACTGCTGGTTAGCTGGTTTATATATGTTTCTGTCTGCTTTACCTGCTGGTTAGCTGGTTTATATATGTTTCTATCTGCTTTAACTGCTGGTTAGCTGGTTTATATATGTTTCTATCTGCTTTACCTGCTGGTTAGCTGGTTTATATATGTTTCTGTCTGCTTTAACTGCTGGTTAGCTGGTTTATATATGTTCCTACCTGCTTTAACTGCTGGTTAGCTGGTTTATATATGTTTCTATATGCTTTAACTGCTCGTTGGCTGGTTTATATATGTTTCTGTCTGCTTTAACTGCTGGCTAGCTGGTTTATATATGTTTCTATCTGCTTGAACTGCTGGTTAGCTAGTTTATATATGTTTCTGTCTGCTTGAACTGCTGGTTAGCTGGTTTATATATGTTTCTATCTGCTTTAACTGCTGGTTAGCTGGTTTATATATGTTTCTATCTGCTTGAACTGCTGGTTAGCTGGTTTATATATGTTTCTGTCTGCTTGAACTGCTGGTTAGCTAGTTTATATATGTTTCTGTCTGCCTTACCTGCTGGTTAGCTGGTTTATATATGTTTCTGTCTGCTTGAACTGCTGGCTAGCTGGTTTATATATGTTTCTATCTGATTTAACTGCTGGTTAGCTGGTTTATATATGTTTCTGTCTGCTTTACCTGCTGGTTAGCTGGTTTATATATGTTTCTATCTGCTTTAACTGCTGGTTAGCTGGTTTATATATGTTTCTATCTGCTTTACCTGCTGGTTAGCTGGTTTATATATGTTTCTGTCTGCTTGAACTGCTGGTTAGCTGGTTTATATATGTTTCTATCTGCTTTAACTGCTCGTTGGCTGGTTTATATATGTTTCTGTCTGCTTTAACTGCTGGTTAGCTGGTTTATATATGTTTCTATATGCTTTAACTGCTCGTTGGCTGGTTTATATATGTTTCTGTCTGCTTTAACTGCTGGTTAGCTGGTTTATATATGTTCCTACCTGCTTTAACTGCTGGTTAGCTGGTTTATATATGTTTCTATATGCTTTAACTGCTCGTTGGCTGGTTTATATATGTTTCTGTCTGCTTTAACTGCTGGCTAGCTGGTTTATATATGTTTCTATCTGCTTGAACTGCTGGTTAGCTAGTTTATATATGTTTCTGTCTGCTTTAACTGCTGGTTAGCTGGTTTATATATGTTTCTATCTGCTTTACCTGCTGGTTAGCTGGTTTATATATGTTTCTGTCTGCTTGAACTGCTGGTTAGCTGGTTTATATATGTTTCTATATGCTTTAACTGCTCGTTGGCTGGTTTATATATGTTTCTGTCTGCTTTAACTGCTGGTTAGCTGGTTTATATATGTTTCTATATGCTTTAACTGCTCGTTGGCTGGTTTATATATGTTTCTGTCTGCTTTAACTGCTGGTTAGCTGGTTTATATATGTTCCTACCTGCTTTAACTGCTGGCTAGCTGGTTTATATATGTTTCTATCTGCTTGAACTGCTGGTTAGCTAGTTTATATATGTTTCTGTCTGCTTTACCTGCTGGTTGGCTGGTTTATATATGTTTCTGTCTGCTTGAACTGCTGGTTAGCTGGTTTATATATGTTTCTATCTGCTTTAACTGCTGGTTAGCTGGTTTATATATGTTTCTATCTGCTTTACCTGCTGGTTGGCTGGTTTATATATGTTTCTGTCTGCTTGAACTGCTGGTTAGCTGGTTTATATATGTTTCTATCTGCTTTAACTGCTCGTTGGCTGGTTTATATATGTTTCTGTCTGCTTTAACTGCTGGTTAGCTGGTTTATATATGTTTCTATATGCTTTAACTGCTCGTTGGCTGGTTTATATATGTTTCTGTCTGCTTTAACTGCTGGTTAGCTGGTTTATATATGTTTCTGTCTGCTTTAACTGCTGGTTAGCTGGTTTATATATGTTTCTATCTGCTTTAACTGCTCGTTGGCTGGTTTATATATGTTTCTGTCTGCTTTAACTGCTGGCTAGCTGGTTTATATATGTTTCTGTCTGCTTTAACTGCTGGTTAGCTGGTTTATATATGTTTCTATATGCTTTAACTGCTCGTTGGCTGGTTTATATATGTTTCTGTCTGCTTTAACTGCTGGTTAGCTGGTTTATATATGTTCCTACCTGCTTTAACTGCTGGTTAGCTGGTTTATATATGTTCCTATCTGCTTTAACTGCTGGTTAGCTGGTTTATATATGTTTCTATCTGCTTTAACTGCTGGTTAGCTGGTTTATATATGTTTCTGTCTGCTTGAACTGCTGGTTAGCTGGTTTATATATGTTTCTATCTGCTTTAACTGCTGGTTAGCTGGTTTATATATGTTTCTGTCTGCTTTACCTGCTGGTTAGCTGGTTTATATATGTTTCTATCTGCTTTAACTGCTGGTTAGCTGGTTTATATATGTTTCTGTCTGCTTGAACTGCTGGTTAGCTGGTTTATATATGTTTCTATCTGCTTTAACTGCTGGTTAGCTGGTTTATATATGTTTCTGTCTGCTTTACCTGCTGGTTAGCTGGTTTATATATGTTTCTATCTGCTTGAACTGCTGGTTAGCTGGTTTATATATGTTTCTGTCTGCTTGAACTGCTGGCTAGCTGGTTTATATATGTTTCTATCTGCTTTAACTGCTCGTTGGCTGGTTTATATATGTTTCTGTCTGCTTTAACTGCTGGTTAGCTGGTTTATATATGTTTCTATCTGCTTTAACTGCTGGTTAGCTGGTTTATATATGTTTCTATCTGCTTTTACTGCTGGTTAGCTGGTTTATATATGTTTCTGTCTACTTTAACTGCTGGTATGCTGGTTTATATATGTTTCTGTCAGCTTTAACTGCTGGTTAGCTGGTTTATATATTTATCTATCTGGTTTACTGCTGGTTAGCTGGTTTATATATGTTTCTATCTGCTTTAACTGCTGGTTAGCTGGTTTATATATGTTTCTGTTTGCTTTAACTGCTGGTTAGCTGGTTTATATATGTTTCTATCTGCTTTAACTGCTGGTTAGCTGGTTTATATATGTTTCTGTTTGCTTTAACTGCTGGTTAGCTGGTTTATATATGTTTCTGTTTGCTTTAACTGCTGGTTAGCTGGTTTATATATGTTTCTGTCTGCTTGAACTGCTGGTTAGCTGGTTTATATATGTTTCTATCTGCTTTAACTGCTGGTTAGCTGGTTTATATATGTTTCTGTCTGCTTTACCTGCTGGTTAGCTGGTTTATATATGTTTCTATCTGCTTTAACTGCTGGTTAGCTGGTTTATATATGTTTCTGTCTGCTTGAACTGCTGGTTAGCTGGTTTATATATGTTTCTATCTGCTTTAACTGCTGGTTAGCTGGTTTATATATGTTTCTGTCTGCTTTACCTGCTGGTTAGCTGGTTTATATATGTTTCTATCTGCTTGAACTGCTGGTTAGCTGGTTTATATATGTTTCTGTCTGCTTGAACTGCTGGCTAGCTGGTTTATATATGTTTCTATCTGCTTTAACTGCTCGTTGGCTGGTTTATATATGTTTCTGTCTGCTTTAACTGCTGGTTAGCTGGTTTATATATGTTTCTATCTGCTTTAACTGCTGGTTAGCTGGTTTATATATGTTTCTATCTGCTTTTACTGCTGGTTAGCTGGTTTATATATGTTTCTGTCTACTTTAACTGCTGGTATGCTGGTTTATATATGTTTCTGTCAGCTTTAACTGCTGGTTAGCTGGTTTATATATTTATCTATCTGGTTTACTGCTGGTTAGCTGGTTTATATATGTTTCTATCTGCTTTAACTGCTGGTTAGCTGGTTTATATATGTTTCTGTTTGCTTTAACTGCTGGTTAGCTGGTTTATATATGTTTCTATCTGCTTTAACTGCTGGTTAGCTGGTTTATATATGTTTCTGTTTGCTTTAACTGCTGGTTAGCTGGTTTATATATGTTTCTGTTTGCTTTAACTGCTGGTTAGCTGGTTTATATATGGTCCTATCTGCTTTAACTGCTGGTTAGCTGGTTATATATGTTTCTATCTGCTTTAACTGCTGGTTAGCTGGTTTATATATGGTCCTATCTGCTTTAACTGCTGGTTAGCTGGTTATATATGTTTCTATCTGCTTTACCTGCTGGTTAGCTGGTTTATATATGTTTCTGTCTGCTTTAACTGCTGGTTAGCTGGTTTATATATGTTTCTGTCTGCTTTAACTGCTGGTTAGCTGGTTATATATGTTTCTATCTGCTTTAACTGCTGGTTAGCTGGTTTATATATGTTTCTGTCTGCTTTAACTGCTGGTTAGCTGGTTTATAATAGGTTCCTATCTGCTTTAACTGCTGGTTAGCTGGTTTATATATGTTTCTGTCTCCTTTAACTGCTGGTTAGCTGGTTTATATATGTTCCTATCTGCTTTAACTGCTGGCTAGCTGGTTTATATATGTTCCTATCTGCTTTAACTGCTGGTTAGCTGGTTTATATATGTTTCTGTCTGCTTTAACTGCTGGTTAGCTGGTTTATATATGTTTCTGTCTGCTTTAACTGCTGGTTAGTTGGTTATATATGTTTCTATCTGCTTTAACTGCTGGTTAGCTGGTTTATATATGTTCCTATCTGCTTTAACTGCTGGTTAGCTGGTTTATATTTGTTTCTATCTGCTTTAACTGCTGGTTAGCTGGTTTATATATGTTTCTGTCTGCTTTAACTGCTGGTTAGCTGGTTTATATATGTTTCTATCTGCTTTACCTGCTGGTTAGCTGGTTTATATATGTTTCTGTCTGCTTTACCTGCTGGTTAGCTGGTTTATATATGTTCCTATCTGCTTTAACTGCTGGTTAGCTGGTTTATATATGTTTCTATCTGCTTTACCTGCTGGTTTGCTGGTTTATATATGTTTCTATCTGCTTTACCTGCTGGCTAGCTGGTTTATATATGTTTCTATCTGCTTTACCTGCTAGTTTGCTGGTTTATATATGTTTCTATCTGCTTTACCTGCTGGTTTGCTGGTTTATATATGTTTCTATCTGCTTTAACTGCTCGTTGGCTGGTTTATATATGTTTCTGTCTGCTTTAACTGCTGGTTAGCTGGTTTATATATGTTTCTATCTGCTTTAACTGCTCGTTGGCTGGTTTATATATGTTTCTGTCTGCTTTAACTGCTGGTTAGCTGGTTTATATATGTTTCTATCTGCTTTTACTGCTGGTTAGCTGGTTTATATATGTTTCTGTCTACTTTACCTGCTGGTATGCTGGTTTATATATGTTTCTGTCAGCTTTAACTGCTGGTTAGCTGGTTTATATATTTATCTATCTGGTTTACTGCTGGTTAGCTGGTTTATATATGTTTCTATCTGCTTTAACTGCTGGTTAGCTGGTTTATATATGTTTCTGTTTGCTTTAACTGCTGGTTAGCTGGTTTATATATGTTTCTATCTGCTTTAACTGCTGGTTAGCTGGTTTATATATGTTTCTGTCTGCTTTAACTGCTGGTTAGCTGGTTTATATATGTTTCTATCTGCTTGAACTGCTGGTTAGCTGGTTATATATGTTTCTATCTGCTTTAACTAATGGTTAGCAGGTTATATATGTTTCTATCTGCTTTAACTGCTGGTTAGCTGGTTTATATATGGTCCTATCTTCTTTAACTGCTGGTTAGCTGGTTATATATGTTTCTATCTGCTTTACCTGCTGGTTAGCTGGTTTATATATGTTTCTGTCTGCTTTAACTGCTGGTTAGCTGGTTTATATATGTTTCTGTCTGCTTTAACTGCTGGTTAGCTGGTTTATATATGTTTCTGTCTGCTTTAACTGCTGGTTAGCTGGTTTATATATGTTCCTATCTGCTTTAACTGCTGGCTAACTGGTTTATATATGTTCCTATCTGCTTTAACTGCTGGTTAGCTGGTTTATATAGGTTTCTGTCTGCTTTAACTGCTGGTTAGCTGGTTTATATATGTTTATATCTGCTTTAACTGCTGGTTAGCTGGTTTATATATATTTCTATCAGCTTTAACTGCTGGTTAGCTGGTTTATATATGTTTCTATCTGCTTTAACTGCTGGTTAGCTGGTTATATATGTTTCTATCTGCTTTAACTAATGGTTAGCAGGTTATATATGTTTCTATCTGCTTTAACTGCTGGTTAGCTGGTTTATATATGGTCCTATCTTCTTTAACTGCTGGTTCGCTGGTTATATATGTTTCTATCTGCTTTACCTGCTGGTTAGCTGGTTTATATATGTTTCTGTCTGCTTTAACTGCTGGTTAGCTGGTTTATATATGTTTCTGTCTGCTTTAACTGCTGGTTAGCTGGTTTATATATGTTCCTATCTGCTTTAACTGCTGGCTAGCTGGTTTATATATGTTCCTATCTGCTTTAACTGCTGGTTAGCTGGTTCATATATGTTTCTGTCTGCTTTAACTGCTGGTTAGCTGGTTTATATATGTTTATATCTGCTTTAACTGCTGGTTAGCTGGTTTATATAGGTTTCTGTCTGCTTTAACTGCTGGTTAGCTGGTTTATATATGTTTATATCTGCTTTAACTGCTGGTTAGCTGGTTTATATATGTTTCTATCAGCTTTAACTGCTGGTTAGCTGGTTTATATATGTTTCTATCTGCTTTAACTGCTGGTTAGCTGGTTATATATGTTTCTATCTGCTTTAACTAATGGTTAGCAGGTTATATATGTTTCTATCTGCTTTAACTGCTGGTTAGCTGGTTTATATATGGTCCTATCTTCTTTAACTGCTGGTTCGCTGGTTATATATGTTTCTATCTGCTTTACCTGCTGGTTAGCTGGTTTATATATGTTTCCGTCTGCTTTAACTGCTGGTTAGCTGGTTTATATATGTTTCTGTCTTCTTTAACTGCTGGTTAGCTGGTTTATATATGTTTCTATCTGCTTTAACTGCTGGTTAGCTGGTTTATATATGTTTCTGTCTGCTTTAACTGCTGGTTAGCTGGTTTATATATGTTTCTGTCTGCTTTAACTGCTGGTTAGCTGGTTTATATATGTTTCTGTCTGCTTTAACTGCTGGTTAGCTGGTTTATATATGTTCCTATCTGCTTTAACTGCTGGCTAGCTGGTTTATATATGTTCCTATCTGCTTTAACTGCTGGTTAGCTGGTTTATATATGTTTCTGTCTGCTTTAACTGCTGGTTAGCTGGTTTATATATGTTTATATCTGCTTTAACTGCTGGTTAGCTGGTTTATATATGTTTCTATCAGCTTTAACTGCTGGTTAGCTGGTTTATATATGTTTCTATCTGCTTGAACTGCTGGTTAGCTGGTTTATATATGTTTCTATCTGCTTTAACTGCTGGTTAGCTGGTTTATATATGTTTCTATCTGCTTTAACTGCTGGTTAGCTGGTTTATATATGTTTCTATCAGCTTTAACTGCTGGTTAGCTGGTTTATATATGTTTCTATCTGCTTTAACTGCTGGTTAGCTGGTTTATATATGTTTCTATCTGCTTTAACTGCTGGTTAGCTGGTTACCTCCGCCAAGGAGGTTATGTTTTTTCCAGGGTTTGTTTGTTTGTTAGTCTGTTTGTTTGTCTGTTTGTTTGTTTGTTTGTTTGTTTGTTTGTTTGTCTGTCCGTTAGTGTGCAACATAACTCAAAAAATTATGGACAGATTTGGATGAAATTTTCAGGGTTTGTTGGAAATGGGATAAGGAAGAAATGATTAAATTTTGGTGGTGATCGGGGGTGGGGGGGCCCACGGGGAGGGGGGGCACTGATCAGCCTTGGCGGAGGTCTGCGCTCTCCGAGTGCTTCTAGTTATATATGTTTCTATCTGGTTTATATATGTTTCTATCTGCTTTAACTTCTGGCTGCTTTGTGCATCTCCTCTCATGCTTTGCACATCTTCGCATTGTTTCACGTAAGTGACGTTGTGTATGGATTGCACCCCCCCTCAACCTGCTATAGGGAATTTATACATTGTACGGTACATTGTGTCTCTGCTCAGTCCATGAGCCCCCCTAACCCGACCCCCAAATAAAGTGTCCAGGGTAACCCATATCCATGCCTCACTAATTTCTTTGAATAGGATGATGAGGAAGATAAAATACACGAAATAACTAAAACTAATACTAAAACTAAAACTAAACTAAACTAAAACTAAGCATTCAGAAAAAAACGATAACTAATAAAAACTAACAAACCTGCTCTAAAAACTAATTAAAACTAACTGAATAAGAGAAAAAAAAGTCAAAACTAATTAAAACTAAACTATAATTAAAAATCCAAAACTATTATAACCTTGACACACACACACACACAGTTTGTGTTGTTTATATGTCCAGTTGTGAACCTCAGTTCCTCTTCAGTCTGATGGTTGTAAATGAACTCTCTTTTGTTGGTGTTGAATGGACATTAGTCATGTGTCCTTTATTGTGTCTGTACCTGCTCTGGTCAGTGTCCACTTCCTGTTCTGGTCAGTGTCCACTTCCTGTTCTGGTCTCCTTTTGTCTGTTACTCTTCACTAATATTTCTCCCCTCCCCCTTCTGTCAGTCTGTCTGTGGGCGTGGTCTGGGTCAACTCCCACTCTGTGTCTGACCCCTGTCTGCCGCTGTCCGGTCACAAAGACAGTGGAACCTGCACCGACGGAGGACAGCAGGTGGGTTTAACACTGACAGGTTTAACACCACAGGTGGGTTTAACACTGACAAACAACACTGACAGGTTTAACACTACAGGTGGGTTTAACACTGACAGGTTTAACACCACAGGTGGGTTTAACACTGACAAACAACACTGACAGGTTTAACACTACAGGTGGGTTTAACACTGACAAACAACACTGACAGGTTTAACACTACAGGTGGGTTTAACACTGACAAACAACACTGACAGGTTTAACACTACAGATGGATTTAACACTGACAAACAACACTGACAGGTTTAACACTACAGGTGGGTTTAACACTGACAAACAACACTGACAGGTTTAACACTACAGGTGGGTTTAACACTGACAACACTGACAGGTTTAACACTACAGGTAGGTTTAACACTGACAAACAACACTGACAGGTTTAACACTACAGATGGATTTAACACTGACAAACAACACTGACAGGTTTAACACTACAGATGGATTTAACACTGACAAACAACACTGACAGGTTTAACACTACAGGTGGGTTTAACACTGACAAACAACACTGACAGGTTTAACACTACAGGTGGGTTTAACACTGACAACACTGACAGGTTTAACACTACAGGTAGGTTTAACACTGACAAACAACACTGACAGGTTTAACACTACAGATGGATTTAACACTGACAAACAACACTGACAGGTTTAACACTACAGATGGATTTAACACTGACAAACAACACTGACAGGTATAACACTACAGGTAGGTTTAACACTGACAAACAACACTGACAGGTTTAACACTACAGTTGGGTTTAACACTGACAAACAACACTGACAGGTTTAACACTACAGGTGGGTTTAACACTGACAACACTGACAGGTTTAACACTACAGATGGATTTAACACTGACAGACAACACTGACAGGTTTAACACTACAGGTAGGTTTAACACTGACAAACAACACTGACAGGTTTAACACTACAGATGGATTTAACACTGACAAACAACACTGACAGGTTTAACACTACAGGTGGGTTTAACACTGACATGTTTAACACTGGTAAATGCAGAGTTATTTAATAGTTGTCTTAAAGGTCCCCTCTTCTTCAGGTTCTAAACCTGTGACTTTGGATTTTCTACCAGTTCATGACTGGTTTTATTTAATTTTCATATATTTTCAAACAGTTATTTTTAGTTTCTAAAATGAAATTCAACTCACACACATTTTGACTGTTGGAAATCCTGAATCCAATCCACGTGTGTTTGATGTGATGGATGTTTTTTTTGGTTTTTTTGGGAGTGTGAAGTTGGTTCCATAAACGGAACCAGTTCCAAGTTCCGTTTATGGATCCAGCTCCGTTTAAGGATCCAGGTCTGTTTATGGATCATGGAACTAGTTTGTTTTACAGAACTCAGAACCAAGCCGTGCTCCGCCCTCCAAGCCCCGCCTCCTGTGGGGATGGGACGGGCTCTACACCACAGTGAACCAGCAGACCAAACCGGTCCTGCACAGACCTCAGATCTAGTTCTGAATAATGTTCTCCTTCAGGTCCGACCCTTAAACTAACACACATGTGCACTCTTCTGCTGTTTATCTTTTCTTTAATGCTGGTGAATGTCATTTATAACTTCATTAACGTCAACTCTAACTCCCACATCACAGTGTCATGTCCTGCAGGAAGCCGTCCTACTGGCTTCTAGCTCCGCCACCAGTGAAGCTGCAGACCGGTACACTAAACTGCTGTGACCCGGTACACTAAGCTGCAGTACAGACCTCCAGCTCCAAGCTTTTCATCAGCTACATTTAACTGAACCAGACCTCACAAGTCCAGTTCTACACCGGTTCTGAATAAACTTTCTCAGATCTGTTTATTCAGAACCAGTTCTGTTTGAATCCCTTCTGAACACTAGTCCTACCAGTACATGCACAGAACTGGAGTCAAATGCAGTTTGTCATCTTTTCATGAAGCTTCCAGCCCGGCTTGGTTCACAGTTCTGTAAACGAAAACTGTTGTCAGAACTGGATCTGTGCCCCGGGTCACAGCGGAGTACTGCAACGGTCTGCAAGAAACAGAAGGCGGAGCTTAGAGCCTGGAGCCCAGCGTCCTACAGGACACGATACGGTGATGTGGGAGTTAGAGTTAACGTTAATGAAGTCATAAATGACATTCACCAGCATTAAAGAAAAGATAAACAGCAGAAGAGTGCACATGTGTTAGTTTAAGGGTCGGACCTGAAGGAGAACATTATTCAGAACTAGATCTGAGGTCTGTGCAGGACCGGTTTGGTCTGCTGGTTCACTGTGGTGTAGAGCCCCTCCCACCCCCACAGGAGGCGGGGCTTGAAGGGCGGAGCACGGCTTGGTTCTGAGTTCTGTAAATGAAACTAGTTCCATGATCCATAAACGGAACTGGATCCGAAAACTGAAAACAGAACTTGAAACTGGTTCCATTTATGTGTGTATCTGTGTTCGTGTCTTTCAGGGTCTGTACCTGTGCTCCTACGTTGACCTCTGACCTCTGTGTTTTTTTTTGGTCAGGGTCTGTACCTGTGCTCGTACGCTGACCTCTGACCTCTGTGTTTATGTCACTCAGGGTCTGTACCAGTTCCTCAGGCCGTCCTCCTCCTCTTCCACTCCTCTTCCTCGCTCCGTTCCCGTCTCTATGGACTACACCACCTTTGGAGGCGGAGCTCCGTTACCCATCATTCCTGACCAATCAGATGTATCCAGGTGTCCTTTAAAACTCCTTCACTTATTATTGAATCAGCACTGAGTCTGTTTTATAGAACAGTTCTGTCAGACTCAGTTCAGTTCAGTTTGATCTGCAGTGGACCAGACCAGTCAGATAATAACAGTGAAAAAAGTTCAATTTTATTCTGATCAGGTTTACATTTATAAAGTTTCCTTCAAAATCTGAAGAACATGAACAACTGGAATTGTCTGAAGAAAAACAAGTGCAATTTTAACAATATTCCATGGAAGTAAATCTGTGTCATCAGATTTTGAATTAGAAATGCTATTGAATTTCTAGCACTGAATTTTTTTGCACTGAAATTAAGTATCTGATTTTTTTTTGCACTAAAATTAAGTATCGTAATTTTTTGTCTCTGAATTCAACTATGTTAATAAATTTAGAATTAAAAAAATTCAGATGCAAAACATCCAGATCACACATCTGCACTGACCGTCTCCCTGCATCAGTGTCACATGACCAACCCAACGTAACTTGATTGGCTGGCTGTGGGTTCAACTTCAGATCGAATCCTTGCTTCTCCTCGGTGTCCCGGATGTGTGATTGTAATTTTTTGTGTCTGAATTTTTTGCATCTAAATTTTTTTATTCAAAATTTATGAACATACGAAAATTGAGAGACAAAAAAATCCATCCATCCATTATCCACCGCTTATCTGGGGCCGGGTCGCGGGGGTAACAGTCTAAGCAGGGATGCCCAGACTTCCCTCTCCTCAGACTCCTCCTCCAGTTCTTCCGGGGGGACCCCGAGGCGTTCCCAGGCCAGCCCACAGACATAGTCTCTCCAACGTGTCCTAGGTCTTCCTCGAGGTCTCCTCCCGGTGGGACATGCCCGGAACACCTCCCCAGGGAGGAGTGCAGGAGGATCTGAAACAGATGCCTGATCCACCTCAGCTGGTTCCTCTGGATGTGGAGGAGCAGCGGCTCTATTCCGAGCTCCTCCCTGGTGACAGAGCTCCTCCCCCTATCCCTAAGGGTGCGCCCAGCCACCCTGCGGAGGAAACTCATTTGGACCGCTTGTATCCGGGATCTGGTCCTTTTGGTCCTGACCCAAAGCTCATGACCATAGGTGAGGGTAGGAACGTAGACTGACGGTAAATCCAGAGCTTCTCCTCTCGGCTCAGCTCCTTCTTTACCACAACCGACCGGTACAGCGACTGCATCACTGCAGACGCTGCACCGATCCATCTGTCAATCTCACGCTCCATCCTTCCCTCACTGTGAACAAGACCCCGAGATACTTAAACTCCTCCACTTGGGGCAAAGACTCCCCACCGAACCGGAGAGGGCACACCACCTTTTTCCGGTCCAAAACCATGGCCTCGGATGTGGAGGTGCTGATCCTCATCCCGCTCGCTTCACACTCGGCTGCAAACCGCCCCAGGACATGCTGAAGGTCCAGGTTCGATGAGGCCAACAGGACAACATCATCTGCAAAAAGCAGAGATGAAATCCTGTGGTCCCCAAACCGGACCCCCTCTGGCCCCTGGCTGCGCCTAGAAATTCTGTCCATAAAAATTATGAACAGAACCGGTGACAAAGGGCAGCCCTGCCGGAGTCCAACATGCACCTGGAACAGGTCTGACTTACTGCCGGCAATGCGAACCAGGCTCCTGCTTCAGTCATACAAGGACCGGACTGCCCTTAACAGAGGGCCTCGGACCCCATACTCCCGAAGCACCCCCCACAGGATACCACGAGGGACACGGTCGAACGCCTTCTCCAGATCCACAAAACACATGTGGACTGGTTGGGCGAACTCCCATGAACACTCGAGCACCCGATGGAGAGTATAGAGCTGGTCCAGCGTTCCACGACCAGGATGAAAACCGCATTGTTCCTCCTGGATCCGAGGTTCGACTATCGGTCGGATCCTCCTCTCCAGTACCTGGAATAGACTTTCCCCGGGAGGCTGAGGAGTGTGATCCCCCTGTAGTTGGAGCACATCCTCCAGTCCCCCTTCTTAAAAAGGGGAACCACCACCCCGGTCTGCCAGTCCAGAGGTACTGTCCCTGACTGCCACAAGATGTTACAGAGACGTGTCAACCAAGACAGTCCTGCACATCCAGAGACTTAAGGTACTCAGAGTGAATCTCATCCACCCCCGGTGCCCTGCCACCGAGGAGCTGTCCAACCACCTCGGTGACTTCAGCTTGGGTGGTGGACGAGTCCACCTCTGAGACCTCAGCCTCTGCTTCTTCTATGGAAGACGTGACAGTGGGATTGAGGGGATCCTCGAAGTATTCCTTCCACCGTCCGACAACATCCCCAGTCGAGGTCAGCTCCTCCCACTTCCACTGTAAACAGTGTTGGTGGTGCACTGCTTTCCCCTCCTGAGGTGCCGGATGGTTTGCCAGAATTTCCTCGAGGCCGACCAATAGTCCTCCTCCATGGCCTCCCCAAACTCCACCCAGACCCGAGTTTTTGCCTCCACAACCGCTCGGGCTGCAGCACACTTGGCCTTCCGGTACCCATCAGCTGCCCTGGGAGTCCCACAGGCCAACAAGGCTCGATAAGACTCCTTCTTCAGCTTGACGGCATCCCTTACTTCCAGGGTCTACCACCGGGTTCAGGGATTGCCGTCACGACAGGCACCGGAGACCTTGCGACCACAGCTCCGAGCAGCCGCTTCGACAATGGAGGTGGAGAACATGGTCCACTCGGACTCAATGTCCCCAGCCTCCCCCAGGATCTGGGAGAAGCTCTGACAAAAAAAAAAAAAAAAAAAATCCAGATACTTCATTTCAGTGCAAAAAATCAGTACTAGAACTTCAATGGCTTTTAAAATTCAAAATTTGATGAGACAGTTTGACTTCCATAATATTCTGCCTCAGTTTATCAGTTTATCATTTACGTTTACGTTTGCGTTACAATCGAACAAAACATTTAGTAACAGGCAGAATATTGGTCCAACTGCTTTTACTTTTTTTCAGACATTTCTGTTTGTTCATATTTTTTCAGTTTATTCACATTTTTTTTAAAATTGTAGTTTGGTAATGGAAACATTTTCATGTAATTTTACATTTTTAGAAGTGTTTGACCCTGTGTCATGTTCTCCTGTGTCATGTGACCTTTTGTCATGTGACTTTTTGTCATATGACATTTTGTCATGTGGCCCTGTGTCATGTGCTCCTGTGTCATGTGCACCTGTGTCATGTGGCTCTGTGTCATGTGACTCTATGTCATGTGACCCTGTGTCATGTGGCTCCTGTGTCATGTGACCCTGTGTCATGTGACTGTCATGTGGCTCCTTTGTCATGTGACTCTGTGTCATGTGCTCCTGTGTCATGTGGCTCCTGTGTCATGTGACCCTGTGTCATGTGCTCCTTTGTCATGTGGCTCCTGTGTCATGTGACCCTGTGTCATGTGGCTCCTGTGTCATGTGACCCTGTGTCATGTGGCTCCTGTGTCATGTGCTCCTTTGTCATGTGACTGTGTGTCATGTGACTCTGTGTCATGTGCTCCTTTGTCATGTGGCTCCTTTGTCATGTGGCTCCTGTGTCATGTGGCTCCTGTGTCATGTGCTCCTCTGTCATGTGCTCCTGTGTCATGTGACTGTGTGTCATGTGACCCTGTGTCATGTGGCTCCTGTGTCATGTGACTGTGTGTCATGTGACCCTGTGTCATGTGCTCCTGTGTCATGTGACTGTGTGTCATGTGCTCCTGTGTCATGTGCTCCTGTGTCATGTGCTCCTTTGTCATGTGACTGTGTGTCATGTGGCTCCTGTGTCATGTGCTCCTGTGTCATGTGGCTCCTGTGTCATGTGACTGTGTGTCATGTGACCCTGTGTCATGTGCTCCTTTGTCATGTGACTGTGTGTCATGTGACTCTGTGTCATGTGCTCCTTTGTCATGTGGCTCCTGTGTCATGTGGCTCTGTGTCATGTGGCTCCTGTGTCATGTGGCTCCTGTGTCATGTGCTCCTCTGTCATGTGACTCTGTGTCATGTGGCTCCTGTGTCATGTGACCCTGTGTCATGTGGCTCCTGTGTCATGTGCTCCTGTGTCATTTGCTCCTGTGTCATGTGACCCTGTGTCATGTGCTCCTGTGTCATGTGACTGTGTGTCATGTGACCCTGTGTCATATGGCTCCTGTGTCATGTGACTGTGTCATGTGACCCTGTGTCATGTGCTCCTTTGTCATGTGGCTCCTTTGTCATGTGGCTCCTGTGTCATGTGGCTCCTGTGTCATGTGACTGTGTGTCATGTGACCCTGTGTCATGTGCTCCTGTGTCATGTGACTGTGTGTCATGTGCTCCTGTGTCATGTGCTCCTGTGTCATGTGCTCCTTTGTCATGTGACTGTGTGTCATGTGGCTCCTGTGTCATGTGACCCTGTGTCATGTGGCTCCTGTGTCATGTGACTGTGTGTCATGTGACCCTGTGTCATGTGCTCCTTTGTCATGTGACTGTGTGTCATGTGACTCTGTGTCATGTGCTCCTTTGTCATGTGGCTCCTGTGTCATGTGGCTCTGTGTCATGTGGCTCCTGTGTCATGTGGCTCCTGTGTCATGTGCTCCTCTGTCATGTGACTCTGTGTCATGTGGCTCCTGTGTCATGTGACCCTGTGTCATGTGGCTCCTGTGTCATGTGCTCCTGTGTCATTTGCTCCTGTGTCATGTGACCCTGTGTCATGTGCTCCTGTGTCATGTGACTGTGTGTCATGTGACCCTGTGTCATATGGCTCCTGTGTCATGTGACTGTGTCATGTGACCCTGTGTCATGTGACCCTGTGTCATGTGACTCTGTGTCATGTGACCCTGTGTCATGTGACCCTGTGTCATGTACTCCTGTGTCATGTGCTCCTGTGTCATGTGACTGTGTGTCATGTGACCCTGTGTCATGTGGCTCCTGTGTCATGTGACTGTGTGTCATGTGCTCCTGTGTCATGTGACTGTGTGTCATGTGCTCCTGTGTCATGTGCTCCTGTGTCATGTGACTGTGTGTCATGTGCTCCTGTGTCATGTGACTCTGTGTCATGTGCTCTTGTGTCATGTGACTCTGTGTCATGTGACCCTGTGTCATGTGATCCTGTGTCATGTGACTCTGTGTCATGTGACCCTGTGTCATGTGGCTCCTGTGTCATGTGACTGTGTGTCATGTGCTCCTGTGTCATGTACTCCTGTGTCATGTGCTCCTGTGTCATGTGACTGTGTGTCATGTGCTCCTGTGTCATGTGGCTCCTGTGTCATGTACTCCTGTGTCATGTGCTCCTGTGTCATGTGACTGTGTGTCATGTGCTCCTGTGTCATGTGCTCCTGTGTCATGTGACTCTATGTCATGTGACCCTGTGTCATGTGATCCTGTGTCATGTGACCCTGTGTCATGTGACGCTGTGTCACGTGGCTCCTGTGTCATGTGACTGTGTGTCATGTGCTCCTGTGTCATGTGACCCTGTGTCATGTACTCCTGTGTCATGTGCTCCTGTGTCATGTGACTGTGTGTCATGTGACCCTGTGTCATGTGACCCTGTGTCATGTACTCCTGTGTCATGTGCTCCTGTGTCATGTGACCCTGTGTCATGTACTCCTGTGTCATGTGACCCTGTGTCATGTGACCCTGTGTCATGTGGCTCCTGTGTCATGTGACTGTGTGTCATGTGACCCTGTGTCATTTGACCCTGTGTCATGTGCTCCTGTGTCATGTGACTGTGTGTCATGTGCTCCTGTGTCATGTGGCTCCTGTGTCATGTGACCCTGTGTCATATGACCCTGTGTCATGTGACCCTGTGTCATGTGACCCTGTGTCATGTGGCTCCTGTGTCATGTGACTGTGTGTCATGTGACCCTGTGTCATGTACTCCTGTGTCATGTGCTCCTGTGTCATGTGACTGTGTGTCATGTGCTCCTGTGTCATGTGACCCTGTGTCATGTGACCCTGTGTCCTTTGACTCTGTGTCATGTGACCCTGTGTCATGTGACCGTGTGTCATGTGGCTCCTGTGTCATGTGACCCTGTGTCATGTACTCCTGTGTCATGTGCTCCTGTGTCATGTGACTGTGTGTCATGTGCTCCTGTGTCATGTGACTGTGTGTCATGTGCTCCTGTGTCATGTGACCCTGTGTCATGTGACCCTGTGTCATGTGACCGTGTGTCATGTGGCTCCTGTGTCATGTGACCCTGTGTCATGTGCTCCTGTGTCATGTGACCCTGTGTCATGTGCTCCTTTGTCATGTGACTGTGTGTCATGTGACTCTGTGTCATGTGCTCCTGTGTCATGTGACTGTGTGTCATGTGACCCTGTGTCATGTACTCCTGTGTCATGTGCTCCTGTGTCATGTGACTGTGTGTCATGTGACCCTGTGTCATGTGGCTCCTGTGTCATGTGACTGTGTGTCATGTGCTCCTGTGTCATGTGACTGTGTGTCATGTGCTCCTGTGTCATGTGACTCTGTGTCATGTGACCCTGTGTCATGTGATCCTGTGTCATGTGACTCTGTGTCATGTGACCCTGTGTCATGTGGCTCCTGTGTCATGTGACTGTGTGTCATGTGCTCCTGTGTCATGTGACCCTGTGTCATGTACTCCTGTGTCATGTGCTCCTGTGTCATGTGACTGTGTGTCATGTGACCCTGTGTCATGTGGCTCCTGTGTCATGTGACTGTGTGTCATGTGCTCCTGTGTCATGTGACTGTGTGTCATGTGCTCCTGTGTCATGAGACTCTGTGTCATGTGACCCTGTGTCATGTGACCCTGTGTCATGTGACTCTGTGTCATGTGACTGTGTGTCATGTGCTCCTGTGTCATGTGACCCTGTGTCATGTACTCCTGTGTCATGTGCTCCTGTGTCATGTGACTGTGTGTCATGTGACCCTGTGTCATGTGACCCTGTGTCATGTACTCCTGTGTCATGTGCTCCTGTGTCATGTGACCCTGTGTCATGTACTCCTGTGTCATGTGCTCCTGTGTCATGTGACCCTGTGTCATGTGACCCTGTGTCATGTGGCTCCTGTGTCATGTGACTGTGTGTCATGTGACCCTGTGTCATTTGACCCTGTGTCATGTGACTCTGTGTCATGTGCTCCTGTGTCATGTGACTGTGTGTCATGTGCTCCTGTGTCATGTGGCTCCTGTGTCATGTGACTGTGTGTCATGTGACCCTGTGTCATGTACTCCTGTGTCATGTGCTCCTGTGTCATGTGACTGTGTGTCATGTGCTCCTGTGTCATGTGACCCTGTGTCATGTGACCCTGTGTCATGTGACCCTGTGTGCTTTGACTCTGTGTCATGTGACCCTGTGTCATGTGGCTCCTGTGGCATGTGACCCTGTGTCATGTACTCCTGTGTCATGTGCTCCTGTGTCATGTGACTGTGTGTCATGTGCTCCTGTGTCATGTGACTGTGTGTCATGTGCTCCTGTGTCATGTGACCCTGTGTCATGTGCTCCTGTGTCATGTGACTGTGTGTCATGTGACCCTGTGTCATGTGGCTCCTGTGTCATGTGACTGTGTGTCATGTGCTCCTGTGTCATGTGACTGTGTGTCATGTGCTCCTGTGTCATGTGACCCTGTGTCATGTGACTCTGTGTCATGTGACCCTGTGTCATGTGACCCTGTGTCATGTGACTCTGTGTCATGTGGCTCCTCTGTCATGTGCTCCTGTGTCATGTGACTGTGTGTCATGTGACTGTGTGTCATGTGACCCTGTGTCATGTACTCCTGTGTCATGTGACCCTGTGTCATGTGACCCTGTGTCATGTGCTCCTGTGTCATGTGACTGTGTGTCATGTGACCCTGTGTCATTTGACCCTGTGTCATGTGACTCTGTGTCATGTGCTCCTGTGTCATGTGACTGTGTGTCATGTGCTCCTGTGTCATGTGGCTCCTGTGTCATGTGACCCTGTGTCATATGACTCTGTGTCATGTGACTGTGTGTCATGTGACCCTGTGTCATGTGACCCTGTGTCATGTGACTCTGTGTCATGTGACCCTGTGTCATGTGGCTCCTGTGTCATGTGACTGTGTGTCATGTGACCCTGTGTCATATGACTCTGTGTCATGTGACTGTGTGTCATGTGACCCTGTGTCATGTGACTCTGTGTCATGTGACCCTGTGTCATGTACTCCTGTGTCATGTGCTCCTGTGTCATGTGACTGTGTGTTATGTGACCCTGTGTCATGTGGCTCCTGTGTCATGTGACTGTGTGTCATGTGCTCCTGTGTCATGTGACTGTGTGTCATGTGCTCCTGTGTCATGTGCTCCTGTGTCATGTGACCCTGTGTCATGTACTCCTGTGTCATGTGACCCTGTGTCATGTGACCCTGTGTCATGTGGCTCCTGTGTCATGTGACTGTGTGTCATGTGACCCTATGTCATTTGACCCTGTGTCATGTGACTCTGTGTCATGTGCTCCTGTGTCATGTGACTGTGTGTCATGTGCTCCTGTGTCATGTGGCTCCTGTGTCATGTGACCCTGTGTCATATGACCCTGTGTCATGTGACCCTGTGTCATGTGACCCTGTGTCATGTGGCTCCTGTGTCATGTGACTGTGTGTCATGTGACCCTGTGTCATGTACTCCTGTGTCATGTGCTCCTGTGTCATGTAACTGTGTGTCATGTGCTCCTGTGTCATGTGACCCTGTGTCATGTGACCCTGTGTCCTTTGACTCTGTGTCATGTGACCCTGTGTCATGTGACCGTGTGTCATGTGGCTCCTGTGTCATGTGACCCTGTGTCATGTACTCCTGTGTCATGTGCTCCTGTGTCATGTGACTGTGTGTCATGTGCTCCTGTGTCATGTGACTGTGTGTCATGTGCTCCTGTGTCATGTGACCCTGTGTCATGTGACCCTGTGTCATGTGACCGTGTGTCATGTGGCTCCTGTGTCATGTGACCCTGTGTCATGTGCTCCTGTGTCATGTGACCCTGTGTCATGTGCTCCTTTGTCATGTGACTGTGTGTCATGTGACTCTGTGTCATGTGCTCCTGTGTCATATGACTGTGTGTCATGTGACCCTGTGTCATGTACTCCTGTGTCATGTGCTCCTGTGTCATGTGACTGTGTGTCATGTGACCCTGTGTCATGTGGCTCCTGTGTCATGTGACTGTGTGTCATGTGCTCCTGTGTCATGTGACTGTGTGTCATGTGCTCCTGTGTCATGTGACTCTGTGTCATGTGACCCTGTGTCATGTGATCCTGTGTCATGTGACTCTGTGTCATGTGACCCTGTGTCATGTGGCTCCTGTGTCATGTGACTGTGTGTCATGTGCTCCTGTGTCATGTGACCCTGTGTCATGTACTCCTGTGTCATGTGCTCCTGTGTCATGTGACTGTGTGTCATGTGACCCTGTGTCATGTGACTGTGTGTCATGTGCTCCTGTGTCATGTGGCTCCTGTGTCATGTGACTGTGTGTCATGTGACCCTGTGTCATGTACTCCTGTGTCATGTGCTCCTGTGTCATGTGACTGTGTGTCATGTGCTCCTGTGTCATGTGACCCTGTGTCATGTGACCCTGTGTCATGTGACCCTGTGTGCTTTGACTCTGTGTCATGTGACCCTGTGTCATGTGGCTCCTGTGGCATGTGACCCTGTGTCATGTACTCCTGTGTCATGTGCTCCTGTGTCATGTGACTGTGTGTCATGTGCTCCTGTGTCATGTGACTGTGTGTCATGTGCTCCTGTGTCATGTGACCCTGTGTCATGTGCTCCTGTGTCATGTGACTGTGTGTCATGTGACCCTGTGTCATGTGGCTCCTGTGTCATGTGACTGTGTGTCATGTGACTGTGTGTCATGTGACTGTGTGTCATGTGCTCCTGTGTCATGTGACCCTGTGTCATGTGACTCTGTGTCATGTGACCCTGTGTCATGTGACCCTGTGTCATGTGACTCTGTGTCATGTGGCTCCTCTGTCATGTGCTCCTGTGTCATGTGACTGTGTGTCATGTGACTGTGTGTCATGTGACCCTGTGTCATGTACTCCTGTGTCATGTGACCCTGTGTCATGTGACCCTGTGTCATGTGCTCCTGTGTCATGTGACTGTGTGTCATGTGACCCTGTGTCATTTGACCCTGTGTCATGTGACTCTGTCATGTGCTCCTGTGTCATGTGACTGTGTGTCATGTGCTCCTGTGTCATGTGGCTCCTGTGTCATGTGACCCTGTGTCATATGACTCTGTGTCATGTGACTGTGTGTCATGTGACCCTGTGTCATGTGACCCTGTGTCATGTGACTCTGTGTCATGTGACCCTGTGTCATGTGGCTCCTGTGTCATGTGACTGTGTGTCATGTGACCCTGTGTCATATGACTCTGTGTCATGTGACTGTGTGTCATGTGACCCTGTGTCATGTGACCCTGTGTCATGTGACTCTGTGTCATGTGACCCTGTGTCATGTACTCCTGTGTCATGTGCTCCTGTGTCATGTGACTGTGTGTTATGTGACCCTGTGTCATGTGGCTCCTGTGTCATGTGACTGTGTGTCATGTGCTCCTGTGTCATGTGACTGTGTGTCATGTGCTCCTGTGTCATGTGACTCTGTGTCATGTGACCCTGTGTCATGTGACCCTGTGTCATGTGACCCTGTGTCATGTGACCATGTGTCATGTGGCTCCTGTGTCATGTGACTGTGTGTCATGTGCTCCTGTGTCATGTGACCCTGTGTCATGTACTCCTGTGTCATGTGCTCCTGTGTCATGTGACTGTGTGTCATGTGACCCTGTGTCATGTACTCCTGTGTCATGTGCTCCTGTGTCATGTGACTGTGTGTCATGTGACCCTGTGTCATGTACTCCTGTGTCATGTGCTCCTGTGTCATGTGACTGTGTGTCATGTGACTGTGTGTCATGTGACCCTGTGTCATGTGACCCTGTGTCATGTGACTCTGTGTCATGTGACTCTGTGTCATGTGCTCCTGTGTCATGTGACTCTGTGTCATGTTACCCTGTGTCATGTGACCCTGTGTCATGTGACTCTGTGTCATGTGACCCTGTGTCATGTGGCTCCTGTGTCATGTGACTGTGTGTCATGTGCTCCTGTGTCATGTGACCCTGTGTCATGTACTCCTGTGTCATGTGACCCTGTGTCATGTGACCCTGTGTCATGTACTCCTGTGTCATGTGCTCCTGTGTCATGTGCTCCTGTGTCATATGCTCCTGTGTCATGTGACCCTGTGTCATGTACTCCTGTGTCATGTGCTCCTGTGTCATGTGACCCTGTGTCATGTGACCCTGTGTCATGTGGCTCCTGTGTCATGTGACCGTGTGTCATTTGACCCTGTGTCATGTGACTCTGTGTCATGTGCTCCTGTGTCATGTGACTGTGTGTCATGTGCTCCAGTGTCATGTGGCTCCTGTGTCATGTGACCCTATGTCATATGACTCTGTGTCATGTGACCGTGTGTCATGTGACCCTGTGTCATGTGGCTCCTGTGTCATGTGACTGTGTCATGTGACCCTGTGTCATGTGACCCTGTGTCATGTGACCCTGTGTCATGTGGCTCCTGTGTCATGTGACTGTGTGTCATGTGACCCTGTGTCATGTACTCCTGTGTCATGTGCTCCTGTGTCATGTGACTGTGTGTCATGTGCTCCTGTGTCATGTGCTCCTGTGTCATGTGACCCTGTGTCATGTGACCCTGTGTCCTTTGACTCTGTGTCATGTGACCCTGTGTCATGTGACTGTGTGTCATGTGGCTCCTGTGTCATGTGCTCCTGTGTCATGTGACTGTGTGTCATGTGCTCCTGTGTCATGTGACTGTGTGTCCTGTGCTCCTGTGTCATGTGACCCTGTGTCATGTGACCCTGTGTCATGTGACCGTGTGTCATGTGGCTCCTGTGTCATGTGACCCTGTGTCATGTGCTCCTGTGTCATGTGCTCCTGTGTCATGTGACTGTTTGTCATGTGACCCTGTGTCATGTGGCTCCTGTGTCATGTGACTGTGTGTCATTTGCTCCTGTGTCATGTGACTGTGTGTCATGTGCTCCTGTGTCATGTGACTCTGTGTCATGTGACCCTGTGTCATGTGACCCTGTGTCATGTGACTCTGTGTCATGTGACCCTGTGTCAAGTGACCCTGTGTCATGTGGCTCCTGTGTCATGTGACTGTGTGTCATGTGGCTCCTGTGTCATGTGACCCTGTGTCATGTACTCCTGTGTCATGTGCTCCTGTGTCATGTGACCCTGTGTCATGTGACCCTGTGTCATGTGCTCCTGTGTCATGTGACTGTGTGTCATGTGACCCTGTGTCATTTGACCCTGTGTCATGTGACTCTGTGTCATGTGCTCCTGTGTCATGTGACTGTGTGTCATGTGCTCCTGTGTCATGTGGCTCCTGTGTCATGTGACCCTGTGTCATATGACTCTGTGTCATGTGACTGTGTGTCATGTGACCCTGTGTCATGTGACCCTGTGTCATGTGACTCTGTGTCATGTGACCCTGTGTCATGTGGCTCCTGTGTCATGTGACTGTGTGTCATGTGACCCTGTGTCATGTACTCCTGTGTCATGTGCTCCTGTGTCATGTGCTCCTGTGTCATGTGACCCTGTGTCATGTACTCCTGTGTCATGTGCTCCTGTGTCATGTGACCCTTTGTCATGTGACCCTGTGTCATGTGGCTCCTGTGTCATGTGACTATGTGTCATGTGACCCTGTGTCATTTGACCCTGTGTCATGTGACTCTGTGTCATGTGCTCCTGTGTCATGTGACTGTGTGTCATGTGCTCCTGTGTCATGTGGCTCCTGTGTCATGTGACCCTGTGTCATATGACTCTGTGTCATGTGACCGTGTGTCATGTGACCCTGTGTCATGTGGCTCCTGTGTCATGTGACTGTGTCATGTGACCCTGTGTCATGTGACCCTGTGTCATGTGGCTCCTGTGTCATGTGACTGTGTGTCATGTGACCCTGTGTCATGTACTCCTGTGTCATGTGCTCCTGTGTCATGTGACTGTGTGTCATGTGCTCCTGTGTCATGTGCTCCTGTGTCATGTGACCCTGTGTCATGTGACCCTGTGTCATGTGACCCTGTGTCCTTTGACTCTGTGTCATGTGACCCTGTGTCATGTGACTGTGTGTCATGTGGCTCCTGTGTCATGTGCTCCTGTGTCATGTGACTGTGTGTCATGTGCTCCTGTGTCATGTGACTGTGTGTCATGTGCTCCTTTGTCATGTGACCCTGTGTCATGTGACCCTGTGTCATGTGACCGTGTGTCATGTGGCTCCTGTTTCATGTGACCCTGTGTCATGTGCTCCTGTGTCATGTGCTCCTGTGTCATGTGACTGTTTGTCATGTGACCCTGTGTCATGTGGCTCCTGTGTCATGTGACTGTGTGTCATGTGCTCCTGTGTCATGTGACTGTGTGTCATGTGCTCCTGTGTCATGTGACTGTGTGTCATGTGACCCTGTGTCATGTGACCCTGTGTCATGTGACTCTGTGTCATGTGACCCTGTGTCATTTGACCCTGTGTCATGTGGCTCCTGTGTCATGTGACTGTGTGTCATGTGCTCCTGTGTCATGTGCTCCTGTGTCATGTGACTGTGTGTCATGTGACCCTGTGTCATGTGACCCTGTGTCATGTGACTCTGTGTCATGTGCTCCTGTGTCATGTGCTCCTGTGTCATGTGACTGTGTGTCATGTGCTCCTGTGTCATGTGGCTCCTGTGTCATGTGACCCTGTGTCATGTACTCCTGTGTCATGTGCTCCTGTGTCATGTGACCCTGTGTCATGTGACCCTGTGTCATGTGCTCCTGTGTCATGTGACTGTGTGTCATGTGACCCTGTGTCATTTGACCCTGTGTCATGTGACTCTGTGTCATGTGCTCCTGTGTCATGTGACTGTGTGTCATGTGCTCCTGTGTCATGTGGCTCCTGTGTCATGTGACCCTGTGTCATATGACTCTGTGTCATGTGACTGTGTGTCATGTGACCCTGTGTCATGTGACCCATTGTCATGTGACTCTGTGTCATGTGACCCTGTTTCATGTGGCTCCTGTGTCATGTGACTGTGTGTCATGTGACCCTGTGTCATGTGACCCTGTGTCATGTGACCCTGTGTCATGTGGCTCCTGTGTCATGTGCTCCTGTGTCACTTGACTGTGTGTCATGTGACCCTGTGTCATGTGACCCTGTGTCATGTGACTCTGTGTCATGTGACCCTGTGTCATGTGGCTCCTGTGTCATGTGACTGTGTGTCATGTGACCCTGTGTCATGTACTCCTGTGTCATGTGCTCCTGTGTCATGTGACTGTGTGTCATGTGCTCCTGTGTCATGTGACTGTGTGTCATGTGGCTCCTGTGTCATGTGACTCTGTGTCATGTGACCCTGTGTCATGTGACCCTGTGTCATGTACTCCTGTGTCATGTGCTCCTGTGTCATGTGACCCTGTGTCATGTGACCCTGTGTCATGTGACCCTGTGTCCTTTGACTCTGTGTCATGTGACCCTGTGTCATGTGACTGTGTGTCATGTGGCTCCTGTGTCATGTGCTCCTGTGTCATGTGACTGTGTGTCATGTGCTCCTGTGTCATGTGACTGTGTGTCCTGTGCTCCTGTGTCATGTGACCCTGTGTCATGTGACCCTGTGTCATGTGACCGTGTGTCATGTGGCTCCTGTGTCATGTGACCCTGTGTCATGTGCTCCTGTGTCATGTGCTCCTGTGTCATGTGACTGTTTGTCATGTGACCCTGTGTCATGTGGCTCCTGTGTCATGTGACTGTGTGTCATTTGCTCCTGTGTCATGTGACTGTGTGTCATGTGCTCCTGTGTCATGTGACTCTGTGTCATGTGACCCTGTGTCATGTGACCCTGTGTCATGTGACTCTGTGTCATGTGACCCTGTGTCAAGTGACCCTGTGTCATGTGGCTCCTGTGTCATGTGACTGTGTGTCATGTGGCTCCTGTGTCATGTGACCCTGTGTCATGTACTCCTGTGTCATGTGCTCCTGTGTCATGTGACCCTGTGTCATGTGACCCTGTGTCATGTGCTCCTGTGTCATGTGACTGTGTGTCATGTGACCCTGTGTCATTTGACCCTGTGTCATGTGACTCTGTGTCATGTGCTCCTGTGTCATGTGACTGTGTGTCATGTGCTCCTGTGTCATGTGGCTCCTGTGTCATGTGACCCTGTGTCATATGACTCTGTGTCATGTGACTGTGTGTCATGTGACCCTGTGTCATGTGACCCTGTGTCATGTGACTCTGTGTCATGTGACCCTGTGTCATGTGGCTCCTGTGTCATGTGACTGTGTGTCATGTGACCCTGTGTCATGTACTCCTGTGTCATGTGCTCCTGTGTCATGTGCTCCTGTGTCATGTGACCCTGTGTCATGTACTCCTGTGTCATGTGCTCCTGTGTCATGTGACCCTTTGTCATGTGACCCTGTGTCATGTGGCTCCTGTGTCATGTGACTATGTGTCATGTGACCCTGTGTCATTTGACCCTGTGTCATGTGACTCTGTGTCATGTGCTCCTGTGTCATGTGACTGTGTGTCATGTGCTCCTGTGTCATGTGGCTCCTGTGTCATGTGACCCTGTGTCATATGACTCTGTGTCATGTGACCGTGTGTCATGTGACCCTGTGTCATGTGGCTCCTGTGTCATGTGACTGTGTCATGTGACCCTGTGTCATGTGACCCTGTGTCATGTGACCCTGTGTCATGTGGCTCCTGTGTCATGTGACTGTGTGTCATGTGACCCTGTGTCATGTACTCCTGTGTCATGTGCTCCTGTGTCATGTGACTGTGTGTCATGTGCTCCTGTGTCATGTGCTCCTGTGTCATGTGACCCTGTGTCATGTGACCCTGTGTCATGTGACCCTGTGTCCTTTGACTCTGTGTCATGTGACCCTGTGTCATGTGACTGTGTGTCATGTGGCTCCTGTGTCATGTGCTCCTGTGTCATGTGACTGTGTGTCATGTGCTCCTGTGTCATGTGACTGTGTGTCATGTGCTCCTTTGTCATGTGACCCTGTGTCATGTGACCCTGTGTCATGTGACCGTGTGTCATGTGGCTCCTGTTTCATGTGACCCTGTGTCATGTGCTCCTGTGTCATGTGCTCCTGTGTCATGTGACTGTTTGTCATGTGACCCTGTGTCATGTGGCTCCTGTGTCATGTGACTGTGTGTCATGTGCTCCTGTGTCATGTGACTGTGTGTCATGTGCTCCTGTGTCATGTGACTGTGTGTCATGTGACCCTGTGTCATGTGACTCTGTGTCATGTGACCCTGTGTCATTTGACCCTGTGTCATGTGGCTCCTGTGTCATGTGACTGTGTGTCATGTGCTCCTGTGTCATGTGCTCCTGTGTCATGTGACTGTGTGTCATGTGACCCTGTGTCATGTGACCCTGTGTCATGTGACTCTGTGTCATGTGCTCCTGTGTCATGTGCTCCTGTGTCATGTGACTGTGTGTCATGTGCTCCTGTGTCATGTGGCTCCTGTGTCATGTGACCCTGTGTCATGTACTCCTGTGTCATGTGCTCCTGTGTCATGTGACCCTGTGTCATGTGACCCTGTGTCATGTGCTCCTGTGTCATGTGACTGTGTGTCATGTGACCCTGTGTCATTTGACCCTGTGTCATGTGACTCTGTGTCATGTGCTCCTGTGTCATGTGACTGTGTGTCATGTGCTCCTGTGTCATGTGGCTCCTGTGTCATGTGACCCTGTGTCATATGACTCTGTGTCATGTGACTGTGTGTCATGTGACCCTGTGTCATGTGACCCTGTGTCATGTGACTCTGTGTCATGTGACCCTGTTTCATGTGGCTCCTGTGTCATGTGACTGTGTGTCATGTGACCCTGTGTCATGTGACCCTGTGTCATGTGACCCTGTGTCATGTGGCTCCTGTGTCATGTGCTCCTGTGTCACTTGACTGTGTGTCATGTGACCCTGTGTCATGTGACCCTGTGTCATGTGACTCTGTGTCATGTGACCCTGTGTCATGTGGCTCCTGTGTCATGTGACTGTGTGTCATGTGACCCTGTGTCATGTACTCCTGTGTCATGTGCTCCTGTGTCATGTGACTGTGTGTCATGTGCTCCTGTGTCATGTGACTGTGTGTCATGTGGCTCCTGTGTCATGTGACTCTGTGTCATGTGACCCTGTGTCATGTGACCCTGTGTCATGTACTCCTGTGTCATGTGCTCCTGTGTCATGTGACTGTGTGTCATGTGACCCTGTGTCATGTGGCTCCTGTGTCATGTGACTGTGTGTCATGTGCTCCTGTGTCATGTGACTCTGTGTCATGTGACCCTGTGTCATGTGCTCCTGTGTCATGTGACTGTGTGTCATGTGACCCTGTGTCATGTGACTGTGTGTCATGTGACCGTGTGTCATGTGACCGTGTGTCATGTGACCCTGTGTCATGTGACTGTGTGTCATGTGACCCTGTGTCATGTGACTGTGTGTCATGTGCTCCTGTGTCATGTGACCGTGTGTCATGTGACCCTGTGTCATGTGCTCCTGTGTCATGTGACCGTGTGTCATGTGACCCTGTGTCATGTGCTCCTGTGTCATGTGACTGTGTGTCATGTGACCCCTCCTTTTCCTCAGTTCTCCTCAGTCCTTCCTCCAGTTTGTCGGAGGAAAAGCCTGTAAGTCGGAGTCTGGCTGCAGTGTGGCGGTGCGTCCTCCAGGTGGCGGCGGCGTGTTGGCGTACTGTCCAGACGGAGGCCGTAAAGACGTCCGCAACGCTGTGGAGGCAGCGCTCAAAGTCCAGCCTGGGTGAGGGTTCGAATCCCACAAATACTGACAACAACACTCCAACAACAACACAGAGAGAGAGAGAGATTCATTTGTTACTAGTTTCCTTAACGGACCTGTCCAGCCCAGAAACTGTTCATTAAGCTTCTGTGTTCGTTAAACCGTCGTTAGCTCACTAATTGTGTTTAAAGTGTGCGCTAAGGTTGTGTTCATTAGTGAACCCAGAAACCAGTCCAGGTGTGTGTGTGTGTGTGTGCGCTCCAGTCCAGGTGTGTGTGTGTGTGTGTGTGTGTGTGTGTGTTCCTGTTGAACCTGTGCTCTTCAGCTTCAGTTCCATATTAAATCTGTCCCAGTGCAGTGTGACCTCCATAAAGGACCTGAACCTGTGTTTCCACCAGTCAAAGTCCAACCTGACTGAGATAACAGAGCTGATAACATATTTACAGAGTCAAACAAAGAACCACATGGACAGTTTCAGAACATTAACCGAAACTAACCAAATGACCCAAACTAGAATGGAACAAACATTTTCATTATCTGAAATAAATAAAAACTAGAATTAAAAGAAAAAAAACCATAACTAACTGAAACTGTATTGTGTGTTTACTAAACTAACTAAAACAGATAAAAATTCTGGCTCAAATTCCCTTGGTTTTGGTCTTTGTCAATGTCAGAGTGATGTTAAATGGATTTCTTTGCCTCTCTCAGTTTTCTGTGCTGTCTCCATACGACACTTTTTGCTCCGTCACTTGTGTTCACTTGTGGTTTCCAGTCGTCTTCTGGTCCCCACTCTACCTGGAAACATGGAGACTAAAGTTGTCCTGTCTGGGATTGATTTGAATGCCACGACAGAGAAGAAGAGAAAAGACGACTAAACTAAAACTAAGCATTTAGAAAATATCAAAAACTAATAAAAACTATCAAACCTGCTCTAAAAACTAATTAAAATTAACTGAATTAGAGAAAAAAAGTCAAAACTAAATATAACTACACTAGAGTAAAAAATCCAAAACTTACCCAAAAATTACTCAAAAAACACCTAAAAATCACCCAAAACCACAAAAAGCACCAAAAGACACCTAAAAATCACCCAAAAATTAACAAAAAACGCCTAAAAATTACTTTTAAAAATCACCAAAAAAACCTACGCATTTAGAAAAAATGAAAACTAATAGAAACTATCAAACCTGCTCTAAAAATGAATTAAAATGGATTGAATTAGAGAAAAAAAGTTAAAACTAAATATAACTACACTAGAATCAAAAATGCAAAACTTACCCAAAAATTACTCAAAAAACACCTAAAAATCACCCAAAAATCACAAAAAAACACCCTAAAAATCACCCAAAAACCACAAAAAAACACCCAAAAAACACCTAAAAATCACCCAAAAACCACAAAAAAACACCCAAAAAACACCTAAAAATCACCCCAAAAAACTTACCTAAAAATTACTTCTAAAAATCCCCCCAAAAACCCCTACGCATTTAGAAAACAAGGAAAACTAATAAAAACTATCAAACCTGCTCTAAAAACAAATTAAAACTAATGTGAATTAGAGAAAAAAAAGTTAAAACTAAATAAAACTAAACTAAAATGAAAAATCCAAAACTATTAGAACGTTGCTGTGGTCATTAGTTTAACAAAGTAAATCTGTCTCATCAGATTTAGAATTATAAAAGCCACTGAATTTGTAGCAATGAATTTTTTTGCACTGGAATTAAGTATCGGAATTTTTTGTCTCTGAATTCAACTACGTTCATAAATTTAGACTTAAAAAAAATAATGGCATTGTGCCCGTGGTGCCATACTACCCTCCTGTGGTGCAACAGCAGCATTGCATCCAAATGCCCTCCCGTGTCCCGTGCTGCAACATCGATGGGACAGACACGGGGCAGAGCCGAAATGTACATTATATAGTAGGATTCAGATACAAAAAATTCAGGTGCAAAAAATTCAGATGCAAAAAATTCAAAAGCAAAAAATTCAGATTCAAAAAAATTCACGGGCCAAAAATTCAGGTGCAAAAAATTCAAAAGCAAAAAATTCAGATTCAAAAAAATTCACAGGCAAAAATTCAGGTGTAAAAAATTCAAAAGCAAAAAATTCAGATGCAAAAAAGTCAAATCACACATCTGCACTGACCGTATTCCTGCTTCGGTGTCACATGACCAACCTAACATAACTCGATTGGCTGGCTGTCGGTTCGACTTCAGATAGAATCGATTATTTATCCTTGGTTTCCCAGATGTGTTACTGGAATGTTGTGGTTTGGAATTTTTTGCATCTGAATTTTTTAAATTCTAAATTTATGAACATAGTTGAATTCAGAGACAAAAATTCACATACTTAATTTCAATGCAAAAAAAAAAAAAAATTCCGATACTTAATTTCAGTGCAAAAAAATTCACATACTTAATTTCAGTGCAAAAAAAAGAAAAAAAAAGTTCTGATACATAATTTTAGTGCAAAAAAAAAAGATACTTAATTTCAGTGCAGAAAAATTCACATACTTAATTTCAGTGCAAAAAAACATCAGTGCTAGAAGTTCCGTTGCATTTTTAATTCTAAATCTGATGAGACAGATTTCCTTCCATACAGATGGAACCTTCAGTCCGTTTAATGTCTGAAACAGATCAGTTCTAGAACTCTGTCGACCAGTGGAATTAACACAAACACTGAGAGGATGAGGATCTTGGCTTGTTCATGATCTTTGTTTTTTTCCGTTCTCCACGTCCTGTAGTTGGATGAAGAAGAGTCCTTCTGCACGTGCTCAGACGCTCTACGCACTGGCCAAGGGCCTGGAGTCAAAGAGGCGGGACTTAGCCGTGTCCATCAACTCCCAGACCGGTGTTTCAATGGAGGAGGCGGAGAAGGAGGTGGAGCTAAGCGTGTCCAGGCTGAACGAGTGGGCAGCGTTCTGCCACCAGGTCCAAGGGGGAGGAGCTCTGGTGAGTGAGGAGGCCGTCCAAAACCCCACCCCTGTTTGAAGTTTTGTCTGATGTGTCGTCCTCATGTCCCTCTGTCCATTAGCCCCTCCCACAGTCCGGCTCTGCTCTGTCCCTCCCTGAACCTCTGGGCGTCATTGGGATGCTCCTCCCTGACAGGAAGCCCCTCCTCTCTACGCTCACCGTCCTTGGGGCCGCCGTCGCCACCGGCAACGCTGTCGTCATGGTGCCCAGTCAGAGTTACCCCCTGCCCATACTCACATTCATTCAGGTATGTGTGGACACCAGGGACGGGGCTCCACCCACTGAAGCCCCCTACCCATTCTTCTTCTCCTTCTTCTTCTTCTCCTTCTTCTTCTTCTTCTTCTTCTTCTTCTTCTCCTTCTTCTTCTTCTTCAGGTCCTCCAGTCTTCAGACCTTCCTGCAGGTTTGGTGAACATCATAACTGGAAATAAAGATCAGCTGACAGCTGCTCTGGCCAATCACAGCGTCATCAAGGCCATCTGGTACTGGGGCAGTGCACAGGTGAACACACACACAGATACACATATATATGTATATATATATATATATATATGTATATATATATATATATATATATATATATATATATATATATATATATATATATATATCGGTGCTGGGCAGCGATTAAAATTTTTTATCGCAATTAATTGTGTGGATTGCTACGATTAATCACATAGTTATGGGGGGGTGTTGCCGGCATCAACAGCGTGTATTTCCTTTCTGTGATATTTCAGACTGAAGTACTCTGGTGATAAAAACAATTGCACATGTCAGTGCTTCTTCTCCCCCCCACCATCTGAAGACATTTCAAATGAAAATGTCCATGGAACAGACCGCTACTGTTACACATGTTTATGTCCACACAGGTTTATTTACAGCTGGGAGTGATTGACAGGAGTCTTAGTCCCACTAATCAGTACTAATACTAATAAGAACAATAATATGTGATGTTCAGTTGTTCAAAGTAAACAAAGGGGGCCCTCTAGTGGTCAAAGGGGGCCCTCTAGTGGTCAAAGGGGGCCCTCTAGTGGTCAAAGAGGACCCTCAAGTGGTCAAAGGGGGTCCTCTAGTGGTCAAAGGGGGCCCTCTAGTGGTCAAAGGGGACCCTCAAGTGGTCAAAGGGGGTCCTCTAGTGGTCAAAGGGGGCCCTCTAGTGGTCAAAGCGGGCCCTCTAGTGGTCAAAGCGGGCCCTCTAGTGGTGGGAATAAGTGTCACTAACCTATGTTTTGTCCTTGCGGTGTTCCCGTAGTCAGTTCGGACATAAGAAGGAACTAACAGACACGTTTCTTTCACTCTGTTTGTATGGACAGGTGAACGTTTGCCTGTGAGTATTTTCTGTTCAGTTGTTGTCAGAATGAATAGTATCAAATATCTCTGATGTGAACCTTTGTTTCTGGATAAAAAGACGTTGTAAATCTTAAATTAATCTGTAAATGCTAATCGTTAGCGTGTCTATGGATTTTCCCATTCAAGTTAGCATCAAGCTAGTGGTCTTTTTCCCATTCATTTAAATGTATAATGCCATGTAAATGTACTAAGGCAGTGAACAGAACTCAGACAGATTCAGTTTGTATGTGTCAGTTTTACAGTGAGTCTACAGGAACAGATTTGGACACAAGTTTTGGGCGTCCGTCTTTTCTTGTTAAACCTGTTGTCTATCTGCAGCTAATCGCTACACGCACACAAGCAGAAGAATAGGAGTTAGAAGAAAATGATGTTAACGGGAGAGAAAAAAAAATGTCCAAGTTATTAAATGAATGCGTTAATGCGGTAATAACGTGTTAACTTGACCAGCCCTAATATATATATATATACACACACACACACACACACACACACACATACTGTATAACACTTGTATTGTGGTGTTTGTTGGACGATAACACACTGACTGTGTCCTGTGTCTCTTGTCCTGTACTCTGGTCCTGGTCCAGGGCTGCCAGTATCTGCAGCACACGTGCACCAGTCCCCTGAAGACCCTGAGCCTGTTCTGCCAAAAGGAGACCGAGGGTCCAGAAGGAGGTCTGGACTGGACCAGGTCTGAGCCCACATTCATGGAGGAACTGTGGAGGAAGGCCGTCCAGTGGAAGAGTGTGTGGATTCCAACAGCATAAGAGGAGGACCAGGACAGGCCAGGACCATGAAGGACCAAGACCACGAAAGACCAAGACCAGGAAGGACCAAGACCACGAAAGACCAAGACCAGGACAGACCAAGACCAGAAAAGACCAAGACCATGAAAGAGAAAGACCATGATGGGCCGTCTATTGGAAGAGTGGAAGACCAGGACAGACCAAGACCATGAAGGACCAAGACCAGGAAAGACCAAGACCAGGAAAGAGGAAGACCATACCCACATGGACCCAGTCTGTGGACTCGTCGAATCCAGGTGTTTGTGTTCGCACTAAACAATAAGGACTAATGTCAGAATACAGGTGAATATTATGGGATAGATCTGAGTGCATTGGTTGGTTTGGTTCAGTTCTTCTGTTTGTTTCTAAAGTGACTCTCAGATGGTTTGGACTGAATTTACTTCTACGTTCATTTTCTTTGTTTCTCTGATTTTACATGTGCTTCCTCTAAATTTCTAAAATATCTTTCGTTTGTCTTTGATGATCACCCAAAAATTACCCAAAAACCACCCGAAAATTACCCGCAAACCACCCAAAAATTACCCAAAAACCACTTATTAATCATCCGAAAACCATCTAAAAACAAAACAAAAACCCAAACATCATCCAAAAACCACCCAGTTTTTTTTTCTAATTGTCCCTGTTCTTCCTGTAAATGTCTGTAATATTCTTTCTGTTCTTCCTGTAAATGTCTGTAATATTCGTTCTGTTCTGTCTGTAAACGTCTGTAATATTCGTTGTGTTCTGTCTGTAAATGTCTGTAATATTCATTCTGTTCTGTCTGCAAATGTCTGTAATATTCATTCTGTTCTGTCTGTAAATGTCTGTAATATTCATTCTGTTCTGTCTGTAATATTCATTCTGTTCTTCCTGTAAATGTCTGTAATATTCTTTCTGTTCTTCCTGTAAATGTCTGTAATATTCGTTCTGTTCTGTCTGTAAACGTCTGTAATATTCGTTCTGTTCTGTCTGTAAACGTCTGTAATATTCATTCTGTTCTGTCTGCAAATGTCTGTAATATTCATTCTGTTCTGTCTGTAAATGTCTGTAACATTCATTCTGTTCTATCTGTAAATGTCTGTAATATTCGTTCTGTTCTTCCTGTAAATGTCTGTAATATTCATTCTGTTCTGTCTGTAAATGTCTGTAATATTCATTCTGCTCTGTCTGTAAATGTCTGTAATATTCGTTCTGCTCTGTCTGTAACTCCTCATTTCCATCTCCGTTCATCCATCTGCCTGATGAACAAACATGTCCCATTCAACTCCGGTCCAATCCTGAGGTTTCTGTAACCTCTGTGGACATAAATGTGTGGACTCATCATGTCTGCACCTGTCACATGACCATCTGCAGCTGTCACATGACCATCTGCAGCTGTCACATGACCGTCTGCAGCTGTCACATGACCGTCTGCAGCTGTCACATGACCTGTTTAGGACCATCACACACACAAACAGCAAGATGAAGAAGCAATAGTAGATCTATCCCATAATACTCAACTGTATTCTGACATTAGTCCTTATTGTTTTGGATCCAGGAGCCCTGATGGACAGACTGGACAGACAGATTGACAGACTGATGGACAGACTGATGGACACAGACAGATGGACAGACTGATGGACAGACTGATGGACAGACTGGACAGACTGATGGACACAGACAGATGGACAGACTGGACAGACAGATTGACAGACTGATGGACAGACTGGACAGACTGATGGACACAGACAGATGGACACAGACAGATGGACAGACTGATGGACAGACTGGACAGACTGATGGACACAGACAGATGGACAGACTGATGGACAGACTGGACAGACTGATGGACACAGACAGATGGACAGAGTGATGGACAGACTGGACAGACTGATGGACACAGACAGATGGACAGAGTGATGACAGACTGGACAGACTGATGGACACAGACAGATGGACAGAGTGATGACAGACTGGACAGACAGATGGACAGAGTGATGGACAGACTGGACAGACTGATGGACACAGACGGATGGACAGAGTGATGACAGACTGGACAGTTCTGATGTGAATGTGGTGAATAACAGAATAAATCAGTTTGTAACATTTACTATCACTGTAGATTTGAGTCTGTCAAATGATCATATATGGTTCCCTCACATATTTAGTGCCTGGATAAATGAAGACCAAAGGACATTAGTGTCCACAGACACATGGGACAGTCTGAACAGTCTGGAATATGAGTCTGAAAATGACTTTCACTGGGAGTCCCGATGGAAAAAGGATGATTTAACTGTATTAGTTCAGTCTGTGGAGTGACCTGAAGACGGACGGAAATAAAGATGAAGGCCTGTGTTGGACGTCTGGGTCTTTAAGGGTTAAATTTAAGGGTTAAAGGAGGACGTCTGGGTCTTTAAGGGTTAAATTTAAGGGTTAAAGGAGGACGTCTGGGTCTTTAAGGGTTAAATTTAAGGCTTAAAGGAGGACGTCTGGGTCTTTAAGGGTTAAATTTAAGGCTTAAAGGAGGACGTCTGGGTCTTTAAGGGTTAAAGATCAGGCCATACCTAACCCAACAGGCCACCCAGCTCCTGGTGCAGACTATGGTTATCTCCACCCAGCTCCTGGTGCAGACTATGGTTATCTCCACCCAGCTCCTGGTCCAGACTATGGTTATCTCCACCCAGCTCCTGGTGCAGACTATGGTTATCTCCACCCAGCTCCTGGTGCAGACTATGGTCACCTCCACCCAGCTCCTGGTGCAGACTATGGTTATCTCCACCCTTGTCTACTGCAGTGCTCTTCTAACACTCCTCCAGCTGGTGTTGTAAAACCACTCCAGATGGTCCAGAATGCAGCAGTGTCTGGTCTTCAGTCCACCTGAAAGGACACATGTGGACCTTACTCACTCAGTTCCACTGCCTACTAGTGTGGTTCAGAAAATCCAACTTCATTGTCGTAACCAAGGCACCTTGTCAGTTTGTTTGTTTCAGTGAAATGTGTATCTATGCAAAGTTTCTAAGTGATAGGGTGAAAAGAAGGCAGTGCTCAACATGTCATCTTTCCTCTAACCATCCTGCCTCGTCTTCTCCACAGTTCTTGTCTTTAGATCATTCACTATGGCGTCCACACGACAAACTAATGAAATTTATTTGATTGGCTGTGCTGACAGAGAGACTATTACAAGATACAAACGATCACCAACTGTAAGCAAGTGTTGCAGCGTTTCCACCATTTGAAGGAGAGCAAATCCATCTGAAATGCCAGTCATGAGACAATTGACGAGCTCTTGGTTGTGTGGCAAAATGCATCTATTCTGACAACTCTGAAGAAACATGCCATTGAAAAGCTGGAGAAAGTACACGACAAGTGGCTGCTGTTGAAGACAAACAAACACAGAACCTCAGAGACAAAGAAACAGAAACAGATTACCAGACCAAGTTGGAAAGGCTTTTTGATGTTGCACATGCAGAAGCTGAAACACTCATCAAAATCAAAGATGACATCACCTTCCTTTCAGACCAGAGAGGAGAGAGGAAGATGTTCACTGGTCCAGAAGATGTGGAATATTCACAGAAACAAGAAAGAGTTCAGAAGAGAAGAGCAGATGAAGACAGAAGACGTCAAAAGGCCAAAGACAATGCTGCCATGATGACAGTTTCATCTGAAAAAGTTAGTGGTTCTGAAGCAGGCGACACAGAGGAATCATCAGATGATTACTTACCTGCACCCACAAAACACAAAAAGGAGTCTGTGCCTAAACCATGCTCATCAAAAACAACCTTTAACTCTAAGTGCCACACAGTTAAGGGGCTAATAAGCCTTAAAAGTGCCACAGAATTTGGCCGTTTTTCAGTATTTCGCGTCGTTTTTATATTTGAAGAATCCTTCAGGAAACCGCTCGGTAACATCCGACCGATTGCTAATTAGATTCAAAACGCACCGGACGCAGCCGATTCATTATTGATCGTAATTTGCATAATTTATAATAATAATAATAATAACAATAATAATAATCTTTATTTACATAGCACTTTTCATACATTAAAACTGTAGCACAAAGTGCTTTACATATCAGTTTAAAAATCAGTACCGCCCCCCACCCACACCCACCCACTCACCTGCACACACACACCCACTCACCCGCACACACACACACACACACCCACACACACCCACACCCACCCACTCACCCGCACACACACACACCCACACACACCCACCCACTCACCCGCACACACACCCCACTCACCCGCACACACACACCCACTCACCCGCACACACACACCCACACACACCCACACCCACCCACTCACCCGCACACACACACCCACTCACCCGCACACACACACACACACACACCCACACACACCCACACCCCCCACTCACCCGCACACACACACCCACACCCACCCACTCACCCGCACACACACACACACCCACACACACCCACACCCACCCACTCACCCGCACACACACACACCCACTCACTCACTCACACACACTCACACACACACACACCCACTCACCCGCACACTCACCCGCACACACACACACATTTACATGCAAACCCACAAGCTCACACATACTTAAGAAGACTGACTGAGCACGGGTAGACCAGAACAAAAATGTACAAGTAAAGTAAAACATCAGTTTAGGAGGCGCTGTCTCAGGGAGCCGTCCGCACCAGGAGGCAGCCGCCGACCCCGGCGACCAGGCACCAGCAACACAGCCCGCATCCCAACTAGTGGGAGAGGGCCAACTGGGACCCCCACCCACCAGAAAGGAGCGGACCCCAGTGAGAGAAGGCGCCACAGCCCCCGGAGTCCACAGCCGCCCCCCGGCATGGAGGGCTCCCTCTGATGAAACACCGGAGAATAAGAAACATTAAAAACATATAAAAATATTATTCGGTCGCGTGACCTCAAATTCCCGTCTGCTTGGTCTCAAAAGGGGGACACAGAAAGAACGTCATCGAAATGTGAGAAAGAAATGGGGGTGGATGGTTTGTTGTACACAAATATGGTGTGTTCTCTAAAGCCGATCTGATCGGCCCGTGGCACTTTACAGGTTGTTTTCGTAAAGCCGATTTAATCGGCCCATGGCACTGAAAGTGTTAACAAACATGGACATACCAAGAACATCATATTTTTAAGAACTAATTTTGATCATACTAATTTTGTAATACTCCTCCATATAATTATATATAATTTGGTGGTATGTCAGTTGTCATTTTAAAACAAAGATCTGTGAGTATGAGTACGCGTTGTCGGTGTAGCCCTCGAAATATAAATATTTTATTTTAATTGTTTCCTTCTTTGTTTTGGATAATACAACTGAGCAAATGGTTATTTAATGTAGTTTGAGTCAGATTGACGCTCTTAGTTAATCATCTGAGAGAAAAGAAGTTCTCTAAAATTGTGATTATTTTTTATCAAAATATGACAATATCGAAAATACATTGTGAGGTTGACCTATCTTGAGCGCTGCCATTCACTGAATATATCAACCTAAAACTTGGCAAAATAAAATAAAGTGACATTTGGAACAATTTGGGAAGGTGCCGAGACTTCTGTCATTGAATTTATTTTTTTCTCAAATTATTGGACCACCCTACAGCCGACCCATAGCTGTCCTCTTCAAATTCAAATCCTTAATCCTCTCCTCAGTTCTCCATGGCTCTGCTCCTCCTCCTCAGTTCTCCATGGCTCTGCTCCTCCTCAGTTCTCCATGGCTCTGCTCCTCCTCAGTTCTCCATGGGTCTCCTCCTCCTCAGTTCTCCATGGCTCTGCTCCTCCTCAGTTCTCCATGGCTCTGCTCCTCCTCAGTTCTCCATGGGTCTCCTCCTCCTCAGTTCTCCATGGGTCTGCTCCTCCTCCTCAGTTCTCCATGGGTCTGCTCCTCCTCCTCAGTTCTCCATGGGTCTGCTCCTCCTCAGTTCTCCATGGGTCTGCTCCTCCTCAGTTCTCCATGGGTCTGCTCCTCCTCCTCAGTTCTCCATGGGTCTGCTCCTCCTCAGTTCTCCATGGGTCTGCTCCTCCTCCTCAGTTCTCCATGGGTCTGCTCCTCCTCCTCAGTTCTCCATGGGTCTGCTCCTCCTCAGTTCTCCATGGGTCTGCTCCTCCTCCTCAGTTCTCCATGGCTCTGCTCCTCCTCACTTGCCTATCTTCAGAAGCTCCTGCAGACCCAGCTCTGCTCAGAACACCTCCTGTCCACTGTCACACATTCCATTTAAACAGATTCATAAGGTTTTCCAGGATCATCTCTGGACCTGCTGCGGTGCTCCTGCCTCTCTCCTCCTTCATCATCATCACTCACTTATCCTCAACTGCATCCATGTGTCTCCCCCTTCTCCCCCAGTCTCTCTCTCTTTTTCTCCTCCTTTACTCTTCTTTAACCCTCTCTCTCCTCCTGTCACTCATCCATCCTCCTCAGGTTTCTGCTGTTAAAGGTTGTTTTTCCTTCTCTCTCTCTCTCTCTCTCTCTCTCTCTCTCCTCTCATTAGTGTTTACTTCTGTTGGATTCTGTTGGTTTCTGTAAATTGTCTTCAGTCTGGTTTGGACCAACTCTATATATAAAGTGTCATCAGAGAACGTTGTTGTGATCTGGCGCTATAGAAATAAAATCTGATTGATTTGATTTGATTGGTTTTCCCCTGAAAGTCGCTTTGGAAAAAGTGTCTGCCAAGTGCATAAATGTGAATTTAAGGGTTAAAGGTGGGTGTTTTGGTCTGTAAGAGTTAAATTTAAGGGTTAAAGGAGGACATTTGGGTCTTTAAGGGTTAAAGGAGGACATTTGGGTCTTTAAGGGTTAAATTTAAGGGTTAAAGGGAGGACATTTGGGTCTTTAAGGGTTAAAGGAGGACATTTGGGTCTTTAAGGGTTAAATTTAAGGGTTTAAAGGAGGACATTTGGGTCTTTAAGGGTTAAATTTAAGGGTTAAAGGAGGACATTTGGGTCTTTAAGGGTTTTATATTTATACATTTAGTGTAAATGTTTCCTCGTTGCTGATTCTCTTCTCACTTCTGTTTTTATTTTTCTAATCCGGTTCCAGCCGGTCCGGTCCTGATGTGGACTTTCAGTGTCATGTTTTCTTAGAAGCGTCCATGTGACTGTCATGTGACACACACACACACACACACACACACACACTGTAAAGGAAGCAGAAACAGGAAGGACGGCCTTGGATCTGTGGAATGCTGAGTCAGAACTGTGACTCAGCACCAACCGGGACCAGACCACATCCACCTGGGTCTGACTGGACCAGGACCAGTACCAGACCACATCCACCTGGGTCTGACTGGACCAGGACCAGTACCAGACCACATCCACCTGGGTCTGACTGGACCAGGACCCCCTGAAATAGACTTTTTTTTTTTAATCTAAGTACCCCAACTGTCACTTCAGTATTGTTGGTTGTATTGTTGGTATGTATGGTTGGTATTGTTGTTGTTGGTTGAATAAAATGAGTCCAAATGTGTTCCTGTGCCAAAGGTGTCTGTTTATATTTACAAAACTACATCTATTTAACTGGAATATATAAAAAATAACATAGTTTTAAAGTTAATTTTTGGTCAAATATAAACTAAAAGTACCTTCTTTCATTGATCAGAAAAAATAAATAAATTGGTCTTTAATTAATAAATGAAACTTTCATCAACATAAAATAATTCCTTATCTACTCAAATAAACTCATTTTGAATCATATTAAATATAAATGTTCTTCAATGTTTCCAAAGTTTCAACAAGATGATTGACAATAAACTATTGACAGATGACTGTTCTGGACCACTGACCACTCTGGACCGCTGACCATGTAGAGGTCCACTCGAGGGTCAGTCCCACTGCTGTGTTTCATCTGAAGGCCGGTCCTAGTCCCAGTGTTGGACCTCAGACCCTGACACAGACAAACAGGAACATTTCCTCAGGTTCTGGACACAGTTGTGTCTGTTCTACATGTTTCGGTGCTGGTCGGCCTTCGTCCTACAGTGGTATGATGGTGTTGGTATGATGGTGTTGTGTAATGCCATAAAAAATCCCATGGACACTGGACACATGTCAGCATGTCATGGTCATATGTGGGAATTATCCACTTGATTCAACAGTATTTTGGGTCATTAGTGTATTGTTGTGAAAGTATCATTTAAACGTTGTAATATCATGTAATTGTAAAAGCGTAAAGTCAGGGCACACTTGTATTATTATTATTATTATTATTATTAGTAGTAGTAGTAGTATTAGTATTATTAGTAGTATTATTATTGTTGTTGTTGTTGTTATCATCATTATTATTATTATTATTATTATTATTGTTATCATCATCATTATTATTATTATTATCATTATTATTATTGTTATTATTATTATTATTATTCCTTTTTATATACTTATTGGGTCTACAGGGCACAGCTAACACTTACACATTCCCCTATATTCTGTATTTTAATCAGTATTTACATTTATGCTGTTTAATTTTGCGCTAAAATGCTTTTTTTATCATTTGCTAAAATGCTGATTCATGGGTCAGAAGGTCATTCGTGACGTCAGCCTAATTTTTGCAAGATCATTTTATTGTTTCGGTCTCGTCTGCGTCACGTGCTTCCTGAGCTCCTTGATTGGCCCAGACGCTGCGTCAGGGTCACGTGGTCGTTGGCTGTATAAAAGGCGGAGGCTCGGCTGCCATTTCAGATCCTTCAGGAGTTCTTGCTTCAACAGTGTTTGGACGGAACTTCTTCCTCCGGTTTTTCTTCTTCTTCTTCAGAAGTTTGCCTTCCTAACGCCGACCACCTTTTTCTACTTGAACACTACTGACGAAGTCGACCAAGAGCTTTATTTTTGTACAGTTTTGTTAAGAAAAGGCAGCAGAAACGCCAGCCAAAATGGAGTCCCAGGTGCGTCAGAACTACCACCGCGACTGTGAGGCCGCCGTTAACCGGATGGTCAACATGGAGCTGTTCGCCTCCTACACCTACACCTCCATGGTGAGTCCGCTGACCGAACACACACACACGGGTGGGGTTAGTCTGAAACTCTGCGGGTTTGGAGTCTTTGTTTGACGTCTCTGCCCGCGTTAGCCGAACATTGTGTTGGCGGAAATGGGTAATAAAACTACATTTCCCAGGTACACCCATGTACTGGCTGTAGTTCAATACCCGGAAGCGGTTCCATAAACACAAATGCAAGTATTTAAACACAAAACATAGAAACCACTCTGAGGGGAAAATGTGTTTTTTAAATCTGTGGTGTCCTGTTGCTCCAAAGTAAAAGAAACTCATTTCAAAATTGCATGTTCAGTTTACCCTGTTAAGGATTTTTTTTTTGCATAAAAGATTTAAGTTTGATGTGGATCCCTGTGTTTTCTGTTCATCTGAAGCCAAAACCATTGATCATTTATTTTGTAATTGTTCACACAGCATTTCCTTTTTGGGGGATATTCACGGTTGGTTGTTGTTGAAAACTGGAATATTCCATCCTTCATGTGATTTTATTTTATGGATTCATCAGAAGTTAATTTCAAAGATATTGTTAACCTTATTATAACTTTGGGTAAATATTATATTCATACTTGGAAGTGGAAAAAACATGAAACCTTCCTTTAACTGTTTTTTGTTATTTTATTAAGTATTACAAATCTCTTCAGTATATTGTAAATATGTAAAAAAAAAAAAAAGCCAGAAAACTTTTAGTTGATCCAAGTCCTAGCTGTTTTAAATTGTATCTTGCCTTAGTCCTTTGCACCCTATTGTCTAGTCAGATTTGTTTATTTTTTTTGTTTCAATATTTTCATTACATTTAAAATGTCTTAATTTTTTTGTTTCAGATAGTTGTAATAGTTGTTAACCATTCCCACCATGTCTCCAAATGTATTTCTATATTTCTTCTGTAACATTTTTCCCCATTCTTGTTACATAAATTTGCACAAATCCCAGATTTTGTTTTTCATATTGTTGTAAGGTAAGATAAGATAAGAAATCCTTTATTGTCCTCACTTGTTAAAAGCCCTGAATCTCTTACAAAAGAAAAATGCCTGCAAACGTTTTAATATTATTGGAGAAAATATGACTCTAAAAAAGCCCTAGCCTCTGTTTTACTCTATTTGTTATTAGTTGTTGTTGTTGTTTTTTTATCCCTCCTGTGCCCTTTACACCTCTCCCTTTTTTGGTTTGTCAAAGAACTTATGTCATGAATGTTTTGTACATTAACTTTGATGAAATACTTGGACAAAAAATGTATCTGTTGCAAAAAGCAGTTTAATTTTGTGTTTTGCTCAGAATTCGGGTAAAATTATTTTTCTTTAGAATTAAAAAACATGGCTGATTGTGCAACCACTAAATAAACTGAAGTTGTTTGGGTGTTCCTGTGCTGTGGAGCAGTTTATCTCGTCCTGGCAGTGCTCCGTCCACACCTCCACCCCATGCTTATCACCCACCGCAAACTAAAAATGCTGCTTCATGCTTAGACCACCTTTTTTTTTTTTTTTTTTTTTGTGTCGCAGCTCCATTTTTTGCTTGACTAGACTCCCGTAAGTCACCCTGAGTCACTGTCTGACCACTGCCGGCCTCATAATTACAGTCTGTCATGGTGATTTTAGTCAATAATGACAGGTCCGCTGCCCCATAATGACTGTTGTTCCTCTGTGACTCCTCTAGGCCTTCTACTTCTCCCGTGACGACGTGGCCCTGCCGGGATTCGCCCACTTCTTCAAGGAGAACAGCGACGAGGAGAGGGAACACGCAGAGAAGCTGCTGTCCTTCCAGAACAAGAGGGGGGGACGCATCTTCCTCCAGGACGTCAAGGTTGGTAGAGGGCGCACATGTGACTGTCCAGAGAACCTGAACATACGGTTGAACACAGTCTGAGTCTAGTTTAAAACGTATCCCCACGCACGTGCTCAGAAGGTTCTGGAGAAATGAACATTTGAACTTTTTGGATGATGTGTTTAGAATCTGATGGCTGTTGATTGACATGATGTCTGTGGTTTAGGGATGGAACCATATGAAGATTTCATATCAGTTATCATTATTATTATCGCGGTATTGTTGAAATTATGCTCAAAAAGTACTAATACACACACTGAAATAATTTAACAAAGCTGTATTTTGGAACAAATAAAATAGGCACAATGTACTTTCTGTTGGCAGAAATATTCAAATGTAAACAACAAACATATGACTGTGCATTAACGATGGAACCTTAAGGCCATTGTTTGACCATTTTCTATCAAGTTTGAGTTGTTTTGAGTTTTTTTCATAGTGTCTGTTAAAAGTTCACTTTAACCTACTATATCAACAGAAAAGGCCAGAAAACAGAAAAAAATATAAAATCCAATTTGAAAAATGTGTATAATGCATAAATAACACAGATGTTTAATGAACCTTTTCACAGACTTTAAAAGTGAAAATTGGTTCCAAATATTAGGTATAGAAAATTAAAATTGTAATAAATTCAAACTATACTCAAATATTTGACATAAAAAGCAGATCTTTCCATAAGGTTTATTCCCCTAAAAGTGCAGTAAATCAAACAGTTACCATGAGAATTTAAACGGTAATACTGTCTGTGATTTTACTGCCATTTACTGTTCTACTGGTAATGGTTCCATCCCTAGTGGGGTTTATTGGCTCTGATCTCTCTCTCTGTCTCCATAGAAACCGGAGCGTGATGAGTGGGGTAGTGGGCTGGAGGCCATGCAGTGTGCCCTGCAGCTGGAGAAGAACGTCAACCAGGCCCTGCTGGACCTGCACAAACTGGCCTCTGACCATGTGGACCCCCATGTGAGTTCTACTTGGGCCTGGGGTTCTGCTCGGTCCTAATGGTCCTACAGAGGGGCTGGACATTCAAACCACATACAGACCAATGTTTGAAGCACTCTGGCTCCATTTTAAACATGAATATGTACTGAGATAAAAAAAACGACTTCAGATAAAACCCATTTTTATTAGATGTAGAATAAATGTTAGACTGGAGTTCTGGACACATGGGTTCTCACATCAGAACAGGATCAAGAATTGAAACCCTGTCACTTTAAATCTGAGTCAGTAAGTCCAACAGATGTTCCTAAAGGTTGACTTTCTGTCGGACTAATCGGTTGTTTTTTGCGTCCTCAGCTGTGTGACTTCCTGGAGAGCCATTACCTGAACGAGCAGGTGGAGGCCATCAAAAAGCTGGAGACTACATCAGCAACCTGAGCCGCATGGACGCTGCCAACAACAAGATGGCCGAGTACCTGTTCGACAAGCACTCCCTGGGAGGGAAGAGCTAAAGGCGGCGGCCTGGGTGGAGCCGTCAGTGTGGTGGGCAGAGCCTGCAGCTCAGCCCCACCCCCTCCTTCTGTTGGTCCTTCAGAATAAACCTGTCTGTAATCTGCTTCAGCTGGTCTACTCTAGACCCCCTGTGAGTCCATGTGGCATCAGGCTGTGGTCATGTGACCTCTGACCTCCCGTCCAGACACGGTTAACACATGTGCTCTAAATGTTCTGATCTGTCTTCACTCAATAAAAGTTTTGTGCTGGACTTTGGCGTCTCCTCCATCTGTGCATTTACAGACATGGGTTTAAAATCTGACACAGACATGTCAGAGGATGTGGTTCCATGATGGTTTTAAATCTGTTTAGTTTTCCAGGAGAAATTAATCCAGAACTGAAGTCTTTTCTGTTTCATGGAAACATTAAACCTGAATAATCTTTATTGGGTTCTGGCAGCCCTTCTGTTAGCTTAGCTTAGCCCTTCTGTTAGCTTAGCTTAGCCCTTCTGTTAGCTTAGCTTAGCCCTTCTGTTAGCTTAGCCCTTCTGTTAGCTAAGCTTAGCCCTTCTGTTAGCTTAGCTTAGCATAGTCAGTGCATTTCCGTGGTCACACATATCCAGTTCTTTAAAGGTGATTTGTCGTCTTTTCTCAGTGATTTTGTCAAATCCGATTCTCTCTAATTATTTCTTCAGATCTGCGACTTACTGCACTCATACAATCTGTGGACTGTTGTGTTGACGGAAGTTGGAAAATCTTTTTGTTGAAGGGATGCATGCGCTAAATTAGCTTTGCTTTAGCGTTTTAGTTTTGCATTAGTTTTTATTTCCCAGATGTTCTTCCTGCAGTAAGTCACATGACCATGATCTGAGCCTCAGTTTGTGATCATACTGACCCCAGCGGACTAAAGGAATGATTAGGAGAACTGAACTGACCAAAATCACTCCTAAAATACTACAAATCACCTCTAAAAGCCTGGCTACGTCTGAGCAGAGGAATGAAGCTGTTATGCTAAGCTAGGCTAAGCTAAGCTAACGTTAGGGCTGCAGTTCAAACTGTTTGTCCCACTTGTGGAACTCATTAGTTCAGGACAAATGAATGAATCCAAAGCCAGTGTTGAACTGTTCCTTCAGGGTTTTCCAGGCTGGTAGATCCCATCAGAATATTCCACTGGAACGATTTGGGAAGACTAGACTGCAGTGCTGATTCTTCCACCAGCGCAGAATGTGTGCGTCATCGCCACAGGACAAGACACTGAGCATGTGCAGAATGGAAGGAATAAAGTCCAAACGGAATAAAGGCTTTACATGTCCAGGAAGAATTTAGACCAAAATAAAAAGAGGATTAAACCACTGACTTTAATCAGGTTTAAATTTAATCTGAACTGTTCTGTTTCAACTGGAATAAGGTGTTTACATGGACATCTGAAATAGGATCCAACCTGTGGTCACATGAAACCAGGAAGAACAGTTGTCATGGAAACACGTAGATTATCCAATTTACTGGATCCACATTTTTAGCAGATACAGTCTAATCCAACAGGCCTACAGTCAGTCCTACAGTCAGGCCTACAGTCAGTCCTACAGTCAGGCCTACAGTCAGGCCTACAGTCAGTCTTACAGTCAGGCCTACAGTCAGGCCTACAGTCAGTCCTACAGTCAGGCCTACAGTCAGTCCTACAGTCAGGCCTACAGTCAGTCCTACAGTCAGGCCTACAGTCATAAAGGCTGTTGTGTGATGTTCTTAACCGTTCCAGAGGTGGATCTGATATTAAGAGTCTGTTCTAAATGGGAAAAAGAAGAAGTTCCTCTCACAAAACAATTCAAGCAACGGGGTGTGTGGTGTGTGTGTGTGTGGGGGGGGGGGGGGGGCTGCTTTCTCCTGCACTCTTTTAGGCGTACATGGACCATCTGTCTGAACAGCTGAATGGATGTAGAACTGGTTCTGTTTAACAGCAGAACCAATCACCTCATGTCTGCTGATGGTTTGTCCATTTTCCCTGACAGCGCTGGGTTTGAACAGCTGATGTGTTCTGACTGTGGTCTGACATGTGAAGGACAATACAGGAGCACGAAGAGCCCAGTTTAGACCTGCACAACTGAAGGAACCAGGACCTGAACTGGCCTCATGTTTACCTGGAAGGACAGGAGCTGAGAAACAGAAAAAAAAAAAAGGACAGGAGCTGAGAAACAGAAAGAAAAAAAAAAGGACAGGAGCTGAGAAACAGAAAAAAAAAAAAAGGACAGGAGCTGAGAAACAGAAAAAAAAAAAAAGGACAGGAGCTGAGAAACAGAAAAAAAAAAAGGACAGGAGCTGAGAAACAGAAAAAAAAAAAAAAAAAGGACAGGAGCTGAGAAAAAGAAAAAAAAAAAGGACAGGAGCTGAGAAACAGAAAAAAAAAAAAAAAAGGACAGGAGCTGAGAAACAGAAAAAAAAAAAAAGGACAGGAGCTGAGAAACAGAAAAAAAAAAAAAAGGACAGGAGCTGAGAAAAAGAAAAAAAAGGACAGAGCTTAGAAACAAAAAAAAAAAAAAAAGACAGAGCTGAAAAAAGAAAAAAAAAGACAGGAGCTGAGAAACAGAAAAAAAAAAAGGACAGATCTGAGAAACAGAAAAAAAAAAAATGACAGAGCTGATAAACAGAAAAAAAAAAAAAAAAGGACAGGAGCTGATACAGAAAAAAAAAAAAGACAGAGCTGAGAAACAGAAAAAAAAAAGGACATTAGCTGATAAACAGAAAAAAAAAAAAAAACAGTAGCTGAGAACAAAAAAAAAAAAACACAGGCTGAGAAAAATAAAAAAAAGGACAGTATCTAGAACGAAAAAAAAAAAAAGACAGGAGCTGAAAAAAAAAAAAAAAAGGACAGCTGAGAAAAGAAAAAAAAAAGGACAGTACTGAGAAACAAAAAAAAAAGACAGGATTGAGAACAGAAAAAAAACATTACTGAGAAACAAAAAAAAAAAATGACATTAGCTTAGAAACTAGAAAAAAAAAAAAAAACAGAGCTTATAAAAAAAAAAAACATGACAGGATCTGAGAAACGAAAAAAAAAAAAAAAACAGAGCTGATAAAAGAAAAAAAAAAAAGACATTATCTTAGACATAAAAAAAAAAAAAACAGTATCTGATAAAAAAAAAAAAAAACAGAGCTTATAAACATAAAAAAAAAAGTACAGGATCTAGAAACAAAAAAAAAAAAAACTGAGCTAGAAACAAAAAAAAAAAAGGACAGGAGCTGAGAAACATAAAAAAAAAGGACATCTGAGACATAAAAAAAAAAAAACAGATCTGATAAAAAGAAAAAAAAAAGACAGCTATAAACATAAAAAAAAATAAGGATCTTATAAACCTAAAAAAAAAAACAGTATCTTATAACAAAAAAAAAAAGACAGTTAGCTGAGAAAAATAAAAAAAAATACATTATCTTAAACAAAAAAAAAAAATGACAGGATCTGATAAAAAAAAAAAAAAAAAAGCTGAGAAACAGAAAAAAAAAAAAATACAGATCTTAGAAAAAGAAAAAAAAAATTACAGGATCTTATAACAAAAAAAAAACAATTACAGATCTTGAAAATAAAAAAAACAAAATACATTCTTTAAAAATAAAAAAAAGTACTAGCTTAAAACAAAAAAAAATGACATGAGCTGATAAAAAAAAAAAACAGGATCTGAGAAAAAGAAAAAAAAAAAGTACAGTCTGATAAACATAAAAAAAAAAAAGTACATAGATAAAAAAAAAAAAAAAAATGACAGACTTAAACAAAAAAAAAAAAAGTACATGATCTGAAGACATAAAAAAAAAAAACAGGAGCTTAGAAACAGAAAAAAAAATACAGCTGAGAACAGAAAAAAAAAAAAAGTTACATGACTTAAAAAAAAAAAAAAGTACAGTCTTAGCAACAAAAAAAAAAAAAGTACATGTTATCTTAAGAAAAAAAAAAATACAGAGCTGATAAAAAAAAAAAAAAGGACAGAGCTAACGAAAAAAAAAAAAATACTATCTGATAAAAATAAAAAAAACTTCTGACTCTTAGAAACAAAAAAAAAAAAAAGACAGGATCTGAAAAAAGAAAAAAAAAAAAATGACATGGAGCTGATAAAAATAAAAAAAAAAAAAGGACATTATCTGATACAAAAAAAAAAAAAAGACATTATCTTAGAAAAAAAAGAAAAAAATACATTAGCTTATAAAACAAAAAAAAAAAAATGTACATTCTATAAACATAAAAAAAAAAAAAAACATAGCTGAGAAAATAAAAAAAAACAGGATGAAAACAAAAAAAAAAAAAAGGACATATCTTAAAAAGAAAAAAAAAAAAGTACAGATCTTAAAAAAAAAAATACATTATCTTGAAACATAAAAAAAAAAGTACAGGAGCATAAAAAAAAAAAAAAATTACAGGACTTACAAAAAAAAAGTTACATATCTTATAAACATAAAAAAAAAAATTACAGTATCTTAAAACATCAAAAAAAAAAAAAAAACAGAGCTGATCAAACATAAAAAAAAAAGGACATTATCTGAACATAAAAAAAAAAAAAATACATTACTGAGAAACAAAAAAAAAAAAAAACTGATAAAATAAAAAAAAAAAACAGATCTTAGAACGAAAAAAAAAAATACATTACTGATAAAAATAAAAAAAAAATTACTTATCTTATAAACATAAAAAAAAAAAAAATTACAGATCTTAGAACAATAAAAAAAATTACATACTTAGAACAAAAAAAAAAAGGACAGTCTGATAAACTAAAAAAAACAAAAACATATCTTATAAACATAAAAAAAAAAAAAGGACATAGCTTAGAAACATAAAAAAAACAGTATGCTTAGAAACTAAAAAAAAAAAAGGACATGAGCTTAGAAAAATAAAAAAAAAAATGACATATCTTATAACATAAAAAAAAAAATTACATTATCTTAGAAACATAAAAAAAAAATGGACATTTCTTAGAACCGAAAAAAAAAGACAGGATCTGATAAACAAAAAAAAATACATTAGCTTAAACCAGAAAAAAAAAAAAAGGACATGACTGATAAAAATAAAAAAAAAAAGACATGCTGAGAAAATAAAAAAAAATACAGTATCTTATAAACAGAAAAAAAAAAAGGACATTATCTTATAAAAAAAAAAAAACTACAGACTTAACATAAAAAAAAAAAGTACAGGAGCTGATAAACATAAAAAAAAAAAGGACAGAGCTGATAAACATAAACAAAATTGACATCTGATAAACATAAAAAAAAAAAATGACATTCTTATAAAAAAAAAAAAAAAAGGACAGAGCTTAGAACATAAAAAAAAAAAAACATTACTTATAAACAGAAAAAAAAATTACATTAGCTGATAAACATAAAAAAAATTACATGATTTACAAAAAAAAAAAAAATTACAGGAGCTGAATAAAAAAAAAAAAAACAGATCTGATAAACATAAAAAAAAAAAAATGACAGTTAGCTTAAAAATAAAAAAAAAAAACTACAGGATCTTAAAAAATAAAAAAAATACATGACTTAAACAGAAAAAAAAAAAAACATATTATAAAAAAAAAAAAAACATATCTTATAAACATAAAAAAAAAAAAATACATATCTTAAAAATAAAAAAAAAAAATTCAGTCTCTAAAAATAAAAAAAAAATACATAGCTTATAAACAAAAAAAAAAAAAATTACAGAGCTTAAAAATAAAAAAAAATGACATTATCTTAGAAAAAAAAAAAAAAAAAAATTACATGAGCTTATAAACATAAAAAAAAAAAATACAGATCTGATAAAAAGAAAAAAAAAGGACATTCTGATAACATAAAAAAAAAAAAAACAGTATCTGATAAAAAGAAAAAAAAAATTACATTACTGAAAAAATAAAAAAAAAAGTACATATCTTAAAACATAAAAAAAAAAAAAATACTGATCTGAAAAAAAAAAAAAAAGACATATCTTAAAACATAAAAAAAATGTACATTATCTAAAAATAAAAAAAAAAAAAGGACAGGAGCTGAGAAACAGAAAAAAAAAAAAAAGGACAGGAGCTGAGAAACAGAAAAAAAAAAGGACAGGAGCTGAGAAACAGAAAAAAAAAAAAAGGACAGGAGCTGAGAGTGAGCACCAACAAAGTATTTCAGTGACTGTATTACAGATCAAATGTACGATGATGATGATGATGATGATGATGTCAGGTGTTCTGTGCTCAGGCTCAGATGTTGGCAAGAAAATTCTCAATGTTCAGAAAATGTCCAGAAGAATCTGTTCAGAGCAGACTGTCCTCCTGTGTATACTGCCCCCTGGTGGTCCCGCCCCCTGGTGGTCCTGCCCCCTGGTGGTCCCGCCCCCTGGTGGTCCCGCCCCCTGGTGGTCCCGCCCCCGGTGGTCCAGGTTTATAAAGGCTAGTTTTACAGAAGCTCCCAGTTCCACAGAATGATTCCATGTGGACGCTGCAGAAGCAGATGGAGCAGAGCAGGAGGTTCTTCTGTGGACGCTGCAGAAGCAGATGGAGCAGAGCAGGAGGTTCTTCTGTGGACGCTGCAGAAGCAGATGGAGCAGAGCAGGAGGTTCTTCTGTGCAGGAGTGAACAGTGTTCAGACTGAATGTTCTCATGAATGTGTGGACTGAACGGTTCTCAGAATTCCATCCTTATGCTGCGGACCAATCCCAGTCCTAGTTGAGTGTGATCCCAGTCTTCCTAGTGCAGACACTGGTCCAGCTGTCTGAGATCATCCTGCAGATGTTTGGTCTGTATGTTCACCTGGTTTTGAACGTTTTCTGTTGGTGATCGCCTGTTGGTCTGAGTCTGAAGATGATGAATGCAGCTGGTCCATGTGGTGTTCGTGTATTTTAAGAGAGAAGAGACGTTGTTGAACTGTGTTGCTCTGTTTTTAATAATGCACTCAGTGGCCATTTCTTACACCATGCCATTTTTCCGTACTACCTTCTTACTCTACCTGTCATTACAACTTATTACTTGAGGCAGCAGCGCCTACTACTGCTGGTAACTCAAATAACATCTGATCACAACATCCCTCTTTCTTTGAAGATGAATAATCTGTGGTTAACATTACATTGTAAGCACAGTCATCAACATTTTTCTTTTGTGAACTCTCAGCTCAAGAACAATGACACATCCAATGACATGCAGCAATCCGCTACAACAAACTATGCTTATAAGAAAACACATCCAAATACATATAAGCATTTTATACCCATTATACATTTTTTTTTTTTAGAACAAAAGCTGTTTATGTTTAGCTTTTACAAATGTAGTTTGTCTGGTTTCTTTATTTCATGTGTAGACCTTCTTCGCTCTGGTTTGTCTGATGTATTATTTCTGTTACAGTCCATAGGTGGTGTGTCCATTGTCAGATCACTGTGAGCACCACTGGGCTCACTGGCAGTTTGCGGAGTCTTCAAGAGACTGCGGCGATTGCGCCCGAGTACCCGTCCATCCTCGGTTCTCACTGTAAATGACCTTGGAGCAACTTCCTTTAACACAGTTGCTTTTGTGTTCCAGCCCTCTGCATCCTCGATCCTAACTGCGTCATTAAATGCCAGTGGACAGAGTGATTTGGCTGAAATATCATAGAAAGTCTTTTGTCTCTTTTTCTGACGTTTGAGTTTGTCGTCAAGTTTTGCATGTTTCTTTTGCACTGTATTGTTGGTATAGCTAGGAAGTGTAGTACGCAGTTTCCAGTTCATGAATAGTTCTGCAGGTGAGAGTCCACATTGAAGAGGAGATGCACAGTAACTGAGAAGTGCCAAATAGGGATCTGCATTGCTGTCTGCTGCTTTCTTTAGTAGTTGCTTTAGAATGTGAACACCTTCCTCAGCTTGTCCATCTGATTGTGCACAGTGTGGACTTGATGTGACATGACAGAACTCATATTGTTCTGCAAACATCTTCCACTCCCTGCTACTGAAACATGGTCCATTGTCACAACGATGTGTGGAATGCCACGTCTGGCAAATATAGGTTTAGTGTGGGTTATCACACATGCTGATGAGGTGTTTGACAGTGTCATATCAGTACTGGACTCTTGTATGTTTTGTCTGTCTTGTGTGTCATTTCCTGTTTTATTTTGTTAATCCTCCTCTTGTGTCATGTCTGGTGTCTTTGCTTCCTCTCCCTGATTGTTCCACCTGTGTTGATTACCTGTCTCCGCCCTGATTTGTTCCACCTGTGTCTCATTGTCTTCCCTCCCTTCTGTGTATTTAAGCCCTGTGTTTTCCCCTGTCCTGTGCCAGTTCGTATTCCTTCCTCGTGTTGTGTTTACTTACCAGCGTTTCTCTGAACCTGTTCATCTGCCTGTCTGTTCGTTCCTGACCCGGTTTGTTCCTCGTCTTCTGAGCCTGCCTGATCCCTGTCTGTACCTCTGCCTGATTCTGTCTCACTGGTTTTCGACTTTTGCCTGGACTCACGGTTAGTGCTTTGCTTTTTCCCCATGTACCGTTGCCTGTTTTCTGGATCCTCTGTGTATGACCTGGTCTGTCCCCTGACTCTCCTCTGCTTACTCCTAGTCGGGTTCCCCTGGTGTGCTCCCGACCCGGGCAGAGAACTCCCCTTGTTGGTCTCGGACGCCGTGACGAACTCACACAGTCTGACCTGCGAAGACTCCTTAAAGAACCCTTTTTGTGAACTGTTAATCCTGTCCGTGTTTAATAAACACTCATTAACTTTACTCCCGTCTGTTGGTTGTGCATTTGGGTCCAAGTCTTGTGTCTCTGGTTCTAACAGTGAGTAGTGCCATTTCTGGAAAGTTTGAGTAGTAATCTATTACTACAAGATAGTCTTTACCTTTGAGGTGAAACAAGTCCATCCCTACTTTGTGCCAAGGGGATGTGGGCAGTTCTGACATCACCATTGGTTCTTTGCTTTGTTTGCTTCTATGTTTCTGGCACGTTTCACATTTACTTATCAGTGTCTCGACGTCTTTGTTTAGCTCGGGCCAGTACACTGACTCTCTCGCTCTCCTTTTGCATTTTTCAATTCCGAGATGTCCTTCATGTATTCTGTTTAGCACATCTGGCCTCAAAGCTTGGGGAATGACCATTCTTTCTCTCTTTAATAGTAATCCATCCACAAAACTGAGATCACCTCTAACATGATAGAAGTGAGAGCATGAACCAGCAGGCCAGCCTTCATCCATATTCTGAATGACACACTGTAGCTCTGTGTCCTGGGCCGTTGCATCTGCTGTGTCAGACACTGGTAGTGCAACACTCACCATGTTAATGTGGCTTTCACTGTCCTCCTCTGTTGCACTCACGCTGCTGTCAGTAGGTGCTCTGGACCAGGCATCTGCCAGCACTAAATGTTTCCCAGGTGTGTAAACAAGTTCAAAATCATATCTCTGCATTCTCATCATTATACGCTGAATCCGTGGTGACATTTCATTTAGGTTCTTTTTGATAATGGAGACCAGTGGACGATGATCAGCTTCCACAGTGAAAGACGGTAGTCCAGACACATAGCTATGAAAACGCTCCCATCCATGGGCTAAACCCAAACACTCTTTTTCAATCTGTGCATACCTGCATTCTGACTTTGTCATGGCCCTTGACGCATAAGCTACTGGTTTCCAGTGTTGTCCCTCGGCTTGCAGAAGCACTGCTCCAATTCCATCTTTGGATGCATCTGTGGACACTTTAAGCTTTTTGTTATGGTCATAGTAAGCTAAAGCAGGTGCTGTGGTAAGTGTCTTTTTTAGTTTTTGCCACTCTTGTTCATGTTTGGTAGCCCATTTAAAGTCACAATCATTATGTAACAGCTCATGAATGCAGGATGTTCTTGCAGTGAGATTGGGAATAAATTTACCAATAAAGTTCACCATTCCCATAATGCGCAACACACCTGCTTCGTCTGTTGGTCTTGGCATGTTCAGTATTGCTTTTATCTTGTCTTTGTCCAGCTGAACTCCTTGAGCTGTGAGTTTGTCTCCTAGGAAGAGAATCTCCTGCACTGCAAATTCACACTTGTTCCTGTTGAGCTTTAGTCCATACTTTTGTGTGCGTTCCATCACTTTGTACAGCCTTTGATTGTGCTCTTGGAGGGTGGATCCCCATATGATGATGTCATCAATGTAGACTCGAACCCCTTCCAAACCTTCAATGATCTGTTCCATTGCTCGATGGAATATCTCCGGTGCTGATTTTATTCCAAAAGGCAGTCTAAGAAAGCAGTACCTCCCAAAAGGTGTGTTGAAAGTACATAGTTTAGTGCTGCTCTCATCAAGTTTTAACTGCCAAAAACCTTGTGAGGCGTCAAGCTTTGTGAAATAGCTAGCTCCTGCCATTTCACTTATTATTTCCTCACGTGTGGGTATCTGATAATGTTCACGCTTGATGTTCTCATTGAGATCTTTTGGGTCCATGCATGTTCTCAACTCACCATTCTTCTTCTTTGTGACAACCACTGAATTAACCCAATCAGTGGGCTCCTCAACTTTTTTGATCACGCCTAAGTTGATCATTCTATCTAGTTCACGCTTGAGAGCATCACGTAATGGGGCTGGGACCCTGCGTGGAGCATGTACAACTGGCTGTGCACCTTCCTTAAGCTGGATTTTGTATGTAAAGGGAAGTGTACCAAACCCTTTAAAAACTTCTGTAAAATTCTGTACTATAAAGTCCACTGTGTCACTTGTAAGATCTTTTCCTATACAGTACACTCTTTTCACTAGCCCCAGCTCTTCACAAGATTTGTCACCTAAGAGTGATTCACATTTTTCATTCACTACTGAAAAGTGTATGTGGTGTACTTTGTTTTTGACAGTGACTTTTAGTTTGCAAGTGCAAAGGCACTCTATCGGCTATCCATTATAGTCTTTTAATCCTATTTTTTGCCTGTGGATATGTGGTTTAACTTGCGTATCTCTGATGTCGGAGATGCTGATGAGGTTCACTTTTGCCCCTGTGTCCAGTCTCATAGTGACTATAGTGTCATTGACTAGTAGAGGAGCTATCCATTTGTCCTCTTTGGCTGCGTGGTTTACCTGTTCTGGATCCTCTTCACAGTTCACTAAGCCGACAAAAAATGTGTCACTTAAATCTGTTTCCTCTACAACATGGACATGCTTGCCTTTCTTTCCCTCCTTCCTTTTGGAGAAACACTGTTTGGCAAAATGATTCTTCCGCTGGCAGTTAGAGCATCGTTTACCAAAAGCTGGACATTGCTCAGGCTTATGCTGTGTGCCGCATCGCCTGCAGTGGAACGTAGCATCCTCGGTCCGCTGTGCGGGCCGGGCATGTTGGCGACGTCTCCCCTGAAACGACACTGCGCCGACGGCTGCTCCTTCACTCACAGGTGCGCTGGACGTGTCACTGAAAGTTTTCATGTGCTTTTGTGACAGTTCACTCGCTTGGCACATTTTAATGGCAGATTCTAGCGTCAGATCCGATTGACGGAGTAAGCTCTCTCTTAACTTTTTATCAACACCAAAAACTATTTGGTCTCTGACCACGGAGTCTTTTAATGTCCCAAAATTACACGACTGCGCTTTTAAACGCAGAGCGGTCAGAAAACTGTCCAATGGCTCATTATGTTGCTGCACACGAGACCTAAACATGTATCTTTCATATGTGTCGTTTTTCTTCGGCGTGCAGTGAGCGTCAAACTCAGTGAGCACAACATCCATCTTCTCACTATCATCAGCTGCATCGAACACAAAAGTATTGTATACTTCAATGGCCTGTGGCCCTGCGAGCGTTAGCAAGAGCGCTACCTTCCTTGTGTCCGGCTCCGACTCCAGTCCCATAGCCGTGACATACAGGTTCAACTGCTGCTTGAAGACACGCCAATTTTCGTCGACATTACCCGTCAATTTCAGGCTTTCCGGCGGCTTTAAATCCATGTCGGCTTCCTCTTGGCCAGTCAGTTCACTCCTGGTACCATGTGGTGTTCGTGTATTTTAAGAGAGAAGAGACGTTGTTGAACTGTGTCCCTCTGTTTTTAATAATGCGCTCATTAGTCATCTCTTACACCATGCCATTTTCCGTACTACCTTCTTACTCTACCTGTCATTACAACTTATTACCTGAGGCAGCAGCGCCTACTACTGCTGGTAACTCAAATAACATCTGATCACAACAGTCCACACACTGCAGCCTCCAGAACGACCAGTGGAATCAACATGTGACTGTTGGAGCGCTGGAACGCTGAACGTTCTAACCTTCATGAAGGCGGGGGGGCAGAGGAACCCAGAGCCGTTCTAAGTGTGTTCCCTGATCCTCAGATCCAACCAGTGGCCACAGTTTCAGACCCCCTGAAGCAGGAAGAGGAGCCAGCGTCCGTCTACTGGACCTACTGGACCACAGACAGGATGAAGACGTTCCCGCAGATGTTCCACAAACACTAACACACAGCTGTCAAACATACGGCCCACGGCCCAGAACCAGCACGCCAAGGGTTCCAATAAAACTGAACTTCTGTTTCTTCACAAACGTCCTTTTTCAGGTTCTTCACGTCCTCTTGTTTGGACAGTTCGTCAAAGTGAACAGTGGCAGAAGTGAAGGTTCGTTTGACACTAAAACTGTCGTCAGCGTCGTCACTGACCAGTTCTCAGGTTCTGATTCTGGTTCAGTCTGAAACTGGACTGAGTGTGGAACCTGGAGGAACTGGACTGTAACTGCCCTGGTCTAACACACCTGGGTCTGGTCTAACACACATGGGTCTGGTCTAACACACCTGGGTCTGGTCTAACACACCTGAGTCTGGTCTAACACACCTGAGTCTGGTCTAACACATCTGGGTCTGGTCTAACACACATGGGTCTGGTCTAACACACCTGGGTCTGGTCTAACACACCTGGGTCTGGTCTAACACACCTGGGTCTGGTCTAACACACCTGAGTCTGGTCTAACACACCTGAGTCTGGTCTAACACACCTGAGTCTGGTCTAACACACCTGAGTCTGGTCTAACACATCTGGGTCTGGTCTAACACACATGGGTCTGGTCTAACACACCTGAGTCTGGTCTAACACACCTGGGTCTGGTCTAACACACCTGGGTCTGGTCTAACACACCTGGGTCTGGTCTAACACACCTGGGTCTGGTCTAACACACCTGAGTCTGGTCTAACACACATGGGTCTGGTCTAACACATCTGGGTCTGGTCTAACACACATGGGTCTGGTCTAACACACCTGGGTCTGGTCTAACACACCTGAGTCTGGTCTAACACACATGGGTCTGGTCTAACACACCTGGGTCTGGTCTAACACACCTGGGTCTGGTCTAACACACATGGGTCTGGTCTAACACACATGGGTCTGGTCTAACACACCTGGGTCTGGTCTAACACACCTGGGTCTGGTCTAACACACCTGGGTCTGGTCCACATCTGGGTCTGGTCTAACACACATGGGTCTGGTCCACGTCTGGGTCTGGTCTAACACATATGGGTCTGGTCCACACCTGGGTCTGGTCCACACCTGGGTCTGGTCCACACCTGGGTCTGGACCACACCTGGGTCTGGTCTAACACACCTGGGTCTGGTCTAACACACCTGGGTCTGGTCTAACACATCTGGGTCTGGTCTAACACACCTGGGTCTGGTCCACACCTGGGTCTGGTCTAACACACCTGGGTCTGGTCTAACACACATGGGTCTGGACCACACCTGGTTCTGGACCGCACCTGGGTCTGGTCTAACACACATGGGTCTGGTCCACACCTGGGTCTGGACCACACCTGGGTCTGGTCTAACACACCTGGGTCTGGACCACATCTGGGTCTGGTCTAACACACCTGGGTCTGGTCCACACCTGGGTCTGGTCTAACACACCTGGGCCTGGTCTAACACATCTGGGTCTGGTCTAACACACCTGGGTCTGGACCACATCTGGGTCTGGTCTAACACACCTGGGTCTGGTCCACACCTGGGTCTGGTCCACACCTGGGTCTGGTCTAACACACCTGGGTCTGGTCCACACCTGGGTCTGGTCTAACACACCTGGGTCTGGTCCACTGGTCCACACCTGGGTCTGGTCCACATCTGGGTCTGGACCACACCTGGGTCTGGTCTAACACACCTGGGTCTGGTCTAACACACATGGGTCTGGACCACACCTGGTTCTGGACCACACCTGGGTCTGGTCTAACACACCTGGGTCTGGTCCACACCTGGGTCTGGACCACACCTGGGTCTGGTCTAACATACCTGGGTCTGGTCTAACACACTTGGGTCTGGTCCAAATCTGGGTCTGGACCACACCTGGGTCTGGTCTAACACACCTGGGTCTGGTCTAACACACATGGGTCTGGTCTAACACACCTGGGTCTGGTCTAACACATCTGGGTCTGGTCTAACACACATGGGTCTGGTCTAACACACCTGGGTCTGGTCTAAAACACCTGGGTCTGGTCTAACACACCTGGGTCTGGTCTAACACACCTGGGTCTGGTCTAACACACCTGGGTCTGGTCTAACACACCTGAGTCTGGTCTAACACACCTGGGTCTGGTCTAACACACCTGGGTCTGGTCTAACACACATGGGTCTGGTCCACATCTGGGTCTGGTCTAACACATATGGGTCTGGTCCACACCTGGGTCTGGACCACACCTGGGTCTGGTCTAACACATCTGGGTCTGGTCTAACACACCTGGGTCTGGACCACATCTGGGTCTGGTCTAACACACCTGGGTCTGGTCCACACCTGGGTCTGGTCTAACACACCTGGGTCTGATCTAACACATCTGGGTCTGGTCTAACACACCTGGGTCTGGACCACATCTGGGTCTGGTCTAACACACCTGGGTCTGGTCCACACCTGGGTCTGGTCTAACACACCTGGGTCTGGTCCACACCTGGGTCTGGTCTAACACACCTGGGTCTGGTCCACTGGTCCACACCTGGGTCTGGTCCACATCTGGGTCTGGACCACACCTGGGTCTGATCTAACACACCTGGGTCTGGTCTAACACACCTGGGTCTGGTCCACATCTGGGTCTGGACCACACCTGGGTCTGGTCTAACACACCTGGGTCTGGTCTAACACACATGGGTCTGGTCTAACACACCTGAGTCTGGTCTAACACACCTGGGTCTGGTCTAACACACCTGAGTCTGGTCTAACACACATGGGTCTGGTCCACATCTGGGTCTGGTCTAACACATATGGGTCTGGTCCAAACCTGGGTCTGGTCCACACCTGGGTCTGGTCCACACCTGGGTCTGGACCACACCTGGGTCTGGTCTAACACATCTGGGTCTGGTCTAACACACCTGGGTCTGGACCACATCTGGGTCTGGTCTAACACACCTGGGTCTGGTCCACACCTGGGTCTGGTCTAACACACCTGGGTCTGGTCTAACACATCTGGGTCTGGTCTAACACACCTGGGTCTGGTCCACATCTGGGTCTGGTCTAACACACCTGGGTCTGGTCCACACCTGGGTCTGGTCTAACACACCTGGGTCTGGTCCACACCTGGGTCTGGTCCACACCATGGTCTGGTCTAACACACCTGGGTCTGGTCTAACACACCTGGGTCTGGTCCACATCTGGGTCTGGACCACACCTGGGTCTGGTCTAACACACCTGGGTCTGGTCTAACACACATGGGTCTGGACCACACCTGGGTCTGGACCACACCTGGGTCTGGTCTAACACACCTGGGTCTGGTCCACACCTGGGTCTGGTCTAACACACCTGGGTCTGGTCTAACACACCTGGGTCTGGTCCACATCTGGGTCTGGACCACACTTGGGTCTGGTCTAACACACATGGGTCTGGTCTAACACACCTGAGTCTGGTCTAACACACATAGGTCTGGTCTAACACACCTGAGTCTGGTCTAACACACATGGGTCTGGTCTAACACACCTGAGTCTGGTCTAACACACATGGGTCTGGTCTAACACACCTGAGTCTGGTCTAACACACCTGAGTCTGGTCTAACACACATGGGTCTGGTCTAACACACCTGGGTCTGGTCTAACACACCTGAGTCTGGTCTAACACACCTGGGTCTGGTCTAACACACTTGGGTCTGGTCTAACACACCTGAGTCTGGTCTAACACACCTGAGTCTGGTCTAACACACATGGGTCTGGTCCACATCTGGGTCTGGTCTAACACATATGGGTCTGGTCCACACCTGGGTCTGGTCCACACCTGGGTCTGGACCACACCTGGGTCTGGTCTAACACATCTGGGTCTGGTCTAACACACCTGGGTCTGGACCACATCTGGGTCTGGTCTAACACACCTGGGTCTGGTCCACACCTGGGTCTGGTCTAACACACATGGGTCTGGTCCACATCTGGGTCTGGTCTAACACATCTGGGTCTGGTCTAACACACCTGGGTCTGGACCACATCTGGGTCTGATCTAACACACCTGGGTCTGGTCCACACCTGGGTCTGGTCTAACACACCTGGGTCTGGTCTAACACACCTGGGTCTGGTCCACTGGTCCACACCTGGGTCTGGTCCACATCTGGGTCTGGACCACACCTGGGTCTGGTCTAACACACCTGGGTCTGGTCTAACACACATGGGTCTGGACCACACCTGGTTCTGGACCACACCTGGGTCTGGTCTAACACACATGGGTCTGGTCCACACCTGGGTCTGGACCACACTTGGGTCTGGTCTAACACACCTGGGTCTGGTCCACACCTGGGTCTGGACCACACCTGGGTCTGGTCTAACATACCTGGGTCTGGTCTAACACACTTGGGTCTGGTCCAAATCTGGGTCTGGACCACACCTGGGTCTGGTCTAACACACCTGGGTCTGGTCTAACACATCTGAGTCTGGTCTAACACACATGGGTCTGGTCCACATCTGGGTCTGGTCTAACACACCTGAGTCTGGTCTAACACACCTGGGTCTGGTCTAACACACCTGGGTCTGGTCTAACACACATGGGTCTGGTCCACATCTGGGTCTGGTCTAACACACCTGAGTCTGGTCTAACACACATGGGTCTGGTCTAACACACCTGGGTCTGGACCACACCTGGGTCTGGTCTAACACACCTGGGTCTGGTCTAACACACATGGGTCTGGTCCACATCTGGGTCTGGTCTAACACACCTGGGTCTGGTCTAACACACATGGGTCTGGTCTAACACACCTGAGTCTGGTCTAACACACCTGAGTCTGGTCTAACACACCTGGGTCTGGTCTAACACACATGGGTCTGGTCTAACACACCTGAGTCTGGTCTAACACACCTGGGTCTGGTCTAACACACCTGGGTCTGGTCTAACACACCTGGGTCTGGTCCACATCTGGGTCTGGACCACACCTGGGTCTGGTCTAACACACCTGGGTCTGGTCTAACACACATGGGTCTGGACCACACCTGGGTCTGGACCACACCTGGGTCTGGTCTAACACACCTTGGTCTGGTCTAACACACCTGGGTCTGGTCCACATCTGGGTCTGGACCACACTTTGGTCTGGTCTAACACACCTGGGTCTGGTCTAACACACTTGGGTCTGGTCTAACACACCTGAGTCTGGTCTAACACACTTGAGTCTGGTCTAACACACATGGGTCTGGTCCACATCTGGGTCTGGTCTAACACATATGGGTCTGGTCCACACCTGGGTCTGGTCCACACCTGGGTCTGGTCCACACCTGGGTCTGGACCACACCTGGGTCTGGTCTAACACATCTGGGTCTGGTCTAACACACCTGGGTCTGGACCACATCTGGGTCTGGTCTAACACACCTGGGTCTGGTCCACACCTGGGTCTGGTCTAACACACCTGGGTCTGGTCTAACACATCTGGGTCTGGTCTAACACACCTGGGTCTGGACCACATCTGGGTCTGGTCTAACACACCTGGGTCTGGTCTAACACACATGGGTCTGGTCCACATCTGGGTCTGGTCTAACACACCTGAGTCTGGTCTAACACACATGGGTCTGGTCTAACACACCTGGGTCTGGACCACACCTGGGTCTGGTCTAACACACCTGGGTCTGGTCTAACACACCTGGGTCTGGTCTAACACACATGGGTCTGGTCCACATCTGGGTCTGGTCTAACACACCTGAGTCTGGTCTAACACACATGGGTCTGGTCTAACACACCTGGGTCTGGTCTAACACACCTGGGTCTGGTCTAACACACCTGGGTCTGGTCCACACCTGGGTCTGGTCTAACACACCTGGGTCTGGTCCACTGGTCCACACCTGGGTCTGGTCCACATCTGGGTCTGGACCACACCTGGGTCTGGTCTAACACACCTGGGTCTGGTCTAACACACATGGGTCTGGACCACACCTGGTTCTGGACCACACCTGGGTCTGGTCTAACACACATGGGTCTGGTCCACACCTGGGTCTGGACCACACTTGGGTCTGGTCTAACACACCTGGGTCTGGTCCACACCTTGGTCTGGACCACATCTGGGTCTGGTCTAACATACCTGGGTCTGGTCTAACACACTTGGGTCTGGTCCAAATCTTGGTCTGGACCACACCTGGGTCTGGTCTAACACACCTGGGTCTGGTCTAACACACCTGAGTCTGGTCTAACACACCTGGGTCTGGTCTAACACACCTGGGTCTGGTCTAACACACATGGGTCTGGTGTAACACACCTGGGTCTGGTCTAACACACCTGAGTCTGGTCTAACACACCTGGGTCTGGTCTAACACACATGGGTCTGGTCCACACCTGGGTCTGGTCTAACACATATGGGTCTGGTCCACACCTGGGTCTGGTCCACACCTGGGTCTGGTCCACACCTGGGTCTGGACCACACCTAGGTCTGGTCTAACACATCTGGGTCTGGTCTAACACACCTGGGTCTGGACCACATCTGGGTCTGGTCTAACACACCTGGGTCTGGTCCACACCTGGGTCTGGTCTAACACACCTGGGTCTGGTCTAACACATCTGGGTCTGGTCTAACACACCTGGGTCTGGACCACATCTGGGTCTGGTCTAACACACCTGGGTCTGGTCTAACACACATGGGTCTGGTCCACATCTGGGTCTGGTCTAACACACCTGAGTCTGGTCTAACACACATGGGTCTGGTCTAACACACATGGGTCTGGTGTAACACACCTGGGTCTGGTCTAACACACCTGAGTCTGGTCTAACACACCTGGGTCTGGTCTAACACACATGGGTCTGGTCCACACCTGGGTCTGGTCTAACACATATGGGTCTGGTCCACACCTGGGTCTGGTCCACACCTGGGTCTGGTCCACACCTGGGTCTGGACCACACCTAGGTCTGGTCTAACACATCTGGGTCTGGTCTAACACACCTGGGTCTGGACCACATCTGGGTCTGGTCTAACACACCTGGGTCTGGTCCACACCTGGGTCTGGTCTAACACACCTGGGTCTGGTCTAACACACATGGGTCTGGTCTAACACACATGGGTCTGGTCCACACCTGGGTCTGGTCTAACACATATGGGTCTGGTCCACACCTGGGTCTGGTCCACACCTGGGTCTGGTCCACACCTGGGTCTGGACCACACCTAGGTCTGGTCTAACACATCTGGGTCTGGTCTAACACACCTGGGTCTGGACCACATCTGGGTCTGGTCTAACACACCTGGGTCTGGTCCACACCTGGTCTGGTCTAACACACCTGGGTCTGGTCTAACACATCTGGGTCTGGTCTAACACACCTGGGTCTGGACCACATCTGGGTCTGGTCTAACACACCTGGGTCTGGTCTAACACACCTGGGTCTGGACCACATCTGGGTCTGGTCTAACACACCTGGGTCTGGTCTAACACACCTGGGTCTGGACCACATCTGGGTCTGGTCTAACACACCTGGGTCTGGTCCACACCTGGGTCTGGTCTAACACACCTGGGTCTGGACCACATCTGGGTCTGGTCTAGACTGTGAGGGACAGGACAGGTTTAATCTTAGTTCCCTACCTTATTTTCTTTAACCCTTTCATGCATAGTGGTCACTCCAGTGGTCACTCCAGCGGTCAGTTCTTCTCCAGCTGTTCCCTTGTTGTTCCAGTTCCAGACCAGCCAACACAGTGGACACTTCTGCCCCGTCCCATCATGGTCCTGCTACATTCAGTGCGGTTCTGTCACTGTTCTGGATAAACCTGGTCTGAACAAACAGGTCTGACTTTAAATCAGTCGTTACTTGTGATTAGACTGAATTTAAGGGGTTTTTAAACAGTCGTCTTTTTTTCATATGATCTCCCTGAAGTGAGTAAGGACCAGTCCTAGAGTCTGGTACCCCTCTGGTACCCCGTCCACTGAGGCCCTTCCTAAACACACTGTGCCTTTTATGCACACTTGTGGAATTAAAAAAAAAAAAAATTCATACAGTTTGTTTTTAATTCTTTTACACGTTTTTCTATTTCATCAACTTGAGCCGTAAATAAAAATACCAAATACTCAATAACTGTCACATTTTTTAACCCTTTAAATGCTGTGTTTGTAATGGAAACAAACCATTTTTTGGTGCAAAAAACACAAAAATATTCATTTTTTTCAGTATACTGCATATAAAGTGGATCACATGTTATCAGATGTTTTCATCCTGGCATATGTCAGTGATTAACTCCAACACTGGTTAATT
>NW_021941611.1:0-49400 GCF_902148855.1 Sphaeramia orbicularis | reverse complement strand
GACGTCGCCAACATGCCCGGCCCGCACAGCGGACCGAGGATGCTACGTTCCACTGCAGGCGATGCGGCACACAGCATAAGCCTGAGCAATGTCCAGCTTTTGGTAAACGATGCTCTAACTGCCAGCGGAACAATCATTTTGCCAAACAGTGTTTCTCCAAAAGGAAGGAGGGAAAGAAAGGCAAGCATGTCCATGTTGTAGAGGAAACAGATTTAAGTGACACATTTTTTGTCGGCTTAGTGAACTGTGAAGAGGATCCAGAACAGGTAAACCACGCAGCCAAAGAGGACAAATGGATAGCTCCTCTACTAGTCAATGACACTATAGTCACTATGAGACTGGACACAGGGGCAAAAGTGAACCTCATCAGCATCTCCGACATCAGAGATACGCAAGTTAAACCACATATCCACAGAAAAAAAATAGGATTAAAAGACTATGACGGACAGCCAATAGAGTGCCTTGGCACTTGCAAACTAAAAGTCACTGTCAAAAACAAAGTGCACCACATACACTTTTCAGGAGTGAATGAAAAATGTGACAAATCTTGTGAAGAGCTGGGGCCAGTGCAAAGAGTGTACTGTATAGGAAAAGATCTGACCAGTGACTCAGTGGACTTTAGAGTACAGAATTTTACAGACGTTTTTAAAGGGTGTGGTACACTTCCCTTTACAAACAGAATCCAGCTTAAGGAAGGAGCACAGCCAGTTGTACATGCTCCACGCAGGGTCCCAGCCCCAGTACGTGATGCCCTCAAGCGTGAACTAGATAGAATGATCAACTTAGGCGTGATCAAAAAAGTTGAGGAGCCCACAGATTGGGTTAATTCAATGGTTGTCACAAAGAAGAAGAATGGTGAGTTGAGAACATGCATGGACCCAAAAGATCTCAATGAGAACATCAAGCGTGAACATTATCAGATACCCACACGTGAGGAAATAATTAGTGAAATGGCAGGAGCTAGCTATTTCACAAAGCTTGACGCCTCACAAGGTTTTTGGCAGTTAAAACTTGATGAGAGCAGCACTAAACTATGTACTTTCAACACACCTTTTGGGAGGTACTGCTTTCTTAGACTGCCTTTTGGAATAAAATCAGCACCAGAGATATTCCACCGAGCAATGGAACAGATCATTGAAGGTTTGGAAGGGGTTCGAGTCTACACTGATGACATCATCATATGGGGATCCACCCTCCAAGAGCACAATCAAAGGCTGTACAAAGTGATGGAACGCACACAAAAGTATGGACTAAAGCTCAACAGGAACAAGTGTGAATTTGCAGTGCAGGAGATTCTCTTCCTAGGAGACAAACTCACAGCTCAAGGAGTTCAGCCGGACAAAGACAAGATAAAAGCAATACTGAACATGCCAAGACCAACAGACGAAGCAGGTGTGTTGCGCATTATGGGAATGGTGAACTTTATTGGTAAATTTATTCCCAATCTCACTGCAAGAACATCCTGCATTCATGAGCTGTTACATAATGATTGTGACTTTAAATGGGCTACCAAACATGAACAAGAGTGGCAAAAACTAAAAAAGACACTTACCACAGCACCTGCTTTAGCTTACTATGACCATAACAAAAAGCTTAAAGTGTCCACAGATGCATCCAAAGATGGAATTGGAGCAGTGCTTCTGCGAGCCGAGGGACAACACTGGAAACCAGCAGCTTATGCGTCAAGGGCCATGACAAAGTCAGAATGCAGGTATGCACAGATTGAAAAAGAGTGTTTGGGTTTAGCCCATGGATGGGAGCGTTTTCATAGCTATGTGTCTGGACTACCGTCTTTCACTGTGGAAGCTGATCATCGTCCACTGGTCTCCATTATCAAAAAGAACCTAAATGAAATGTCACCACGGATTCAGCGTATAATGATGAGAATGCAGAGATATGATTTTGAACTTGTTTACACACCTGGGAAACATTTAGTACTGGCAGATGCCTTGTCCAGAGCACCTACTGACAGCGGAGTGAGTGCAACAGAGGAGGACATTGAAAGCCACATTAACATAGTGAGTGTTGCATTACCAGTGTCTGACACAAAGTCAAAGCAAATAGCGGATGCAACAGCCCAGGACACAGAGCTACAGTGAGTCATTCAGAATATGGATGAAGGCTGGCCTGCTGGTTCATGCTCTCACTTCTGTCATGTTAGAGGTGATCTCAGTTTTGTGGATGGATTACTACTAAAGAAAGAAAGAATAGTCATTCCCCAAGCTTTGAGGCCAGATGTGCTAAACAGAATACATGAAGGACATCTCGGAATTGAAAAATGCAAAAGGAGAGCGAGAGAGTCAGTGTACTGGCCCGAGCTAAACAAAGACGTCGAGACACTGATAAGTAAATGTGAAACGTGCCAGAAACATAGAAGCAAACAAAGCAAAGAACCAATGGTGATGTCAGAACTGCCCACATCCCCTTGGCACAAAGTAGGGATGGACTTGTTTCACCTCAAAGGTAAAGACTATCTTGTAGTAATAGATTACTACTCAAACTTTCCAGAAATGGCACTACTCACTGTTAGAACCAGAGACACAAGACTTGGACCCAAATGCACAACCAACAGACGGGAGTAAAGTTAATGAGTGTTTATTAAACACGGACAGGATTAACAGTTCACAAAAAGGGTTCTTTAAGGAGTCTTCGCAGGTCAGACTGTGTGAGTTCGTCACGGCGTCCGAGACCAACAAGGGGAGTTCTCTGCCCGGGTCGGGAGCACACCAGGGGAACCCGACTAGGAGTAAGCAGAGGAGAGTCAGGGGACAGACCAGGTCATACACAGAGGATCCAGAAAACAGGCAACGGTACATGGGGAAAAAGCAAAGCACTAACCGTGAGTCCAGGCAAAAGTCGAAAACCAGTGAGGCAGAATCAGGCAGAGGGACAGACAGGGATCAGGCAGGCTCAGAAGACGAGGAACAAACCAGGTCAGGAACGAACAGACAGGCAGATGAACAGGTTCAGAGAAACGCTGGTAAGTAAACACAACACGAGGAAGGAATACGAACTGGCACAGGACAGGGGAAAACACAGGGCTTATATACACAGAAGGGAGGGAAGACAATGAGACACAGGTGGAACAAATCAGGGCGGAGACAGGTAATCAACACAGGTGAAACAATCAGGGAGAGGAAGCAAAGACACCAGACATGACACAAGAGGAGGATTAACAAAATAAAACAGGAAATGACACACAAGACAGACAAAACATACAAGAGTCCAGTACTGATATGACACTGTCAAACACCTCATCAGCATGTGTGATAACCCACACTAAACCTATATTTGCCAGACGTGGCATTCCACACATCGTTGTGACAATGGACCATGTTTCAGTAGCAGGGAGTGGAAGATGTTTGCAGAACAATATGAGTTCTGTCATGTCACATCAAGTCCACACTGTGCACAATCAGATGGACAAGCTGAGGAAGGTGTTCACATTCTAAAGCAACTACTAAAGAAAGCAGCAGACAGCAATGCAGATCCCTATTTGGCACTTCTCAGTTACTGTGCATCTCCTCTTCAATGTGGACTCTCACCTGCAGAACTATTAATGAATAGGAAACTGCGTACTACACTTCCTAGCTATACCAACAATACAGTGCAAAAGAAACATGCAAAACTTGACGACAAACTCAAACATCAGAAAAAGAGACAAAAGACTTTCTATGATATTTCAGCCAAATCACTCTCTCCACTGGCATTTAATGACTCAGTTAGGATCGAGGGTGCAGAGGGCTGGAACACAAAAGCAACTGTGTTAAAGGAAGTTGCTCCAAGGTCATTTACAGTGAGAACCGAGGATGGACAGGTACTCAGGCGCAATCGCCGCAGTCTCTTGTAGACTCCGCAAACTGCCAGTGAGCCCAGTGGTGCTCACAATGATCTGACAATGGACACAATGGACTGTAACAGAAATAATACATCAGACAAACCAGAGCGAAGAAGGTCTACACATGAAATAAAGAAACCAGACAAACTACATTTGTAAAAGCTAAACATAAACAGCTTTTGTTCTAAAAAAAAAAAAAAGTATAATGGGTATAAAATGGTTATATGTATTTGGATGTGTTTTCTTATAAGCATAGTTTGTTGTAGCGGATTGCTGCATGTCATTGGATGTTTCATTGTTCTTGAGCTGAGAGTTCACAAAAGAAAAATGTTGATGACTGTGCTTACAATGTAATGTTAACCACAGATTATTCATCTTCAAAGAAAGAGGGATGTTGTGATCAGATGTTATTTGAGTTACCAGCAGTAGTAGGCGCTGCTGCCTCAAGTAATAAGTTGTAATGACAGGTAGAGTAAGAAGGTAGTACGGAAAAATGGCATGGTGTAAGAAATGGCCACTGAGCGCATTATTAAAACAGAGCAACACAGTTCAACAACGTCTCTTCTCTCTTAAAATACACGAACACCACATGGACCAGCTGCATTCATCATCTTCAGACTCAGACCAACAGGCGATCACCAACAGAAAACATTCAAAACCAGGTGAACATACAGACCAAACATCTGCAGGATGATCTCAGACAGCTGGACCAGTGTCTGCACTAGGAAGACTGGGATCACACTCAACTAGGACTGGGATTGGTCCGCAGCATAAGGATGGAATTCTGAGAACCGTTCAGTCCACACATTCATGAGAACATTCAGTCTGAACACTGTTCACTCCTGCACAGAAGAACCTCCTGCTCTGCTCCATCTGCTTCTGCAGCGTCCACAGAAGAACCTCCTGCTCTGCTCCATCTGCTTCTGCAGCGTCCACAGAAGAACCTCCTGCTCTGCTCCATCTGCTTCTGCAGCGTCCACAGAAGAACCTCCTGCTCTGCTCCATCTGCTTCTGCAGCGTCCACAGAAGAACCTCCTGCTCTGCTCCATCTGCTTCTGCAGCGTCCACATGGAATCATTCTGTGGAACTGGGAGCTTCTGTAAAACTAGCCTTTATAAACCTGGACCACCGGGGGCGGGACCACCAGGGGGCGGGACCACCAGGGGGCGGGACCACCAGGGGGCAGGACCACCAGGGGGCAGGACCACCAGGGGGCAGTATACACAGGAGGACAGTCTGCTCTGAACAGATTCTTCTGGACATTTTCTGAACATTGAGAATTTTCTTGCCAACATCTGAGCCTGAGCACAGAACACCTGACATCATCATCATCATCATCATCATCGTACATTTGATCTGTAATACAGTCACTGAAATACTTTGTTGGTGCTCACTCTCAGCTCCTGTCCTTTTTTTTTTTTTCTGTTTCTCAGCTCCTGTCCTTTTTTTTTTTTCTGTTTCTCAGCTCCTGTCCTTTTTTTTTTTTTCTGTTTCTCAGCTCCTGTCCTTTTTTTTTTTTTTCTGTTTCTCAGCTCCTGTCCTTTTTTTTTTTCTGTTTCTCAGCTCCTGTCCTTTTTTTTTTTTCTGTTTCTCAGCTCCTGTCCTTTTTATTTTTTCTGTTTCTCAGCTCCTGTCCTTTTTTTTTTCTTTTTCTCAGCTCCTGTCCTTTTTTTTTTTTTTCTGTTTCTCAGCTCCTGTCCTTTTTTCTTTTTCTTTTTCTCAGCTCCTGTCCTTTTTTTTTTTTTTCTGTTTCTCAGCTCCTGTCCTTTTTTTTTTCTTTTTCTCAGCTCCTGTCCTTTTTTTTTTTTTTTCTGTTTCTCAGCTCCTGTCCTTTTTTTTTTCTTTTTCTCAGCTCCTGTCCTTTTTTTTTTTTTCTGTTTCTCAGCTCCTGTCCTTTTTTTTTTTTTCTGTTTCTCAGCTCCTGTCCTTTTTTTTTTTCTTTCTGTTTCTCAGCTCCTGTCCTTTTTTTTTTTTTTCTGTTTCTCAGCTCCTGTCCTTTTTTTTTTTTTTCTGTTTCTCAGCTCCTGTCCTTTTTTTTTTCTTTTCTCAGCTCCTGTCCTTTTTTTTTTTTTTTCTTTTTCTCAGCTCCTGTCCTTTTTTTTTTTTTCTGTTTCTCAGCTCCTGTCCTTTTTTTTTTCTTTCTGTTTCTCAGCTCCTGTCCTTCCAGGTAAACATGAGGCCAGTTCAGGTCCTGGTTCCTTCAGTTGTGCAGGTCTAAACTGGGCTCTTCGTGCTCCTGTATTGTCCTTCACATGTCAGACCACAGTCAGAACACATCAGCTGTTCAAACCCAGCGCTGTCAGGGAAAATGGACAAACCATCAGCAGACATGAGGTGATTGGTTCTGCTGTTAAACAGAACCAGTTCTACATCCATTCAGCTGTTCAGACAGATGGTCCATGTACGCCTAAAAGAGTGCAGGAGAAAGCAGCCCCCCCCCCCCCACACACACACACACACACACACACACACACCCCGTTGCTTGAATTGTTTTGTGAGAGGAACTTCTTCTTTTTCCCATTTAGAACAGACTCTTAATATCAGATCCACCTCTGGAACGGTTAAGAACATCACACAACAGCCTTTATGACTGTAGGACTGACTGTAGGACTGACTGTAGGACTGACTGTAGGCCTGACTGTAGGACTGACTGTAGGACTGACTGTAAGACTGACTGTAGGCCTGACTGTAGGACTGACTGTAGGCCTGTTGGATTAGACTGTATCTGCTAAAAATGTGGATCCAGTAAATTGGATAATCTACGTGTTTCCATGACAACTGTTCTTCCTGGTTTCATGTGATCACAGGTTGGATCCTATTTCAGATGTCCATGTAAACACCTTATTCCAGTTGAAACAGAACAGTTCAGATTAAATTTAAACCTGATTAAAGTCAGTGGTTTAATCCTCTTTTAACTGCGCTCTAAATTCTTCCTGGACATGTAAAGCCTTTATTCCGTTTGGACTTTATTCCTTCCATTCTGCACATGCTCAGTGTCTTGTCCTGTGGCGATGACGCACACATTCTGCGCTGGTGGAAGAATCTGCACTGCAGTCTAGTCTTCCCAAAGCGTTCCAGTGGAATATTCTGATGGGATCTACCAGCCTGGAAAACCCAGAAGGAACAGTTCAACACTGGCTTTGGATTCATTCATTTGTCCTGAACTAATGAGTTCCACAAGTGGGACAAACAGTTTGAACTGCAGCCCTAACGTTAGCTTAGCCTAGCTTAGCATAACAGCTTCATTCCTCTGCTCAGACGTAGCCAGGCTTTTAGAGGTGATTTGTAGTATTTTAGGAGTGATTTTGGTCAGTTCAGTTCTCCTAATCATTCCTTTAGTCCGCTGGGGTCAGTATGATCACAAACTGAGGCTCAGATCATGGTCATGTGACTTACTGCAGGAAGAAAATCTGGGAAATAAAAACTAATGCAAAACTAAAACGCTAAAGCAAAGCTAATTTAGCGCATGCATCCCTTCAACAAAAAGATTTTCCAACTTCCGTCAACACAACAGTCCACAGATTGTATGAGTGCAGTAAGTCGCAGATCTGAAGAAATAATTAGAGAGAATCAGATTTGACAAAGTCACTGAGAAAAGACGACAAATCACCTTTAAAGAACTGGATATGTGTGACCACGGAAATGCACTGACTATGCTAAGCTAAGCTAACAGAAGGGCTAAGCTTAGCTAACAGAAGGGCTAAGCTAACAGAAGGGCTAAGCTAAGCTAACAGAAGGGCTAAGCTAAGCTAACAGAAGGGCTAAGCTAAGCTAACAGAAGGGCTGCCAGAACCCAATAAAGATTATTCAGGTTTAATGTTTCCATGAAACAGAAAAGACTTCAGTTCTGGATTAATTTCTCCTGGAAAACTAAACAGATTTAAAACCATCATGGAACCACATCCTCTGACATGTCTGTGTCAGATTTTAAACCCATGTCTGTAAATGCACAGATGGAGGAGACGCCAAAGTCCAGCACAAAACTTTTATTGAGTGAAGACAGATCAGAACATTTAGAGCACATGTGTTAACCGTGTCTGGACGGGAGGTCAGAGGTCACATGACCACAGCCTGATGCCACATGGACTCACAGGGGGTCTAGAGTAGACCAGCTGAAGCAGATTACAGACAGGTTTATTCTGAAGGACCAACAGAAGGAGGGGGTGGGGCTGAGCTGCAGGCTCTGCCCACCACACTGACGGCTCCACCCAGGCCGCCGCCTTTAGCTCTTCCCTCCCAGGGAGTGCTTGTCGAACAGGTACTCGGCCATCTTGTTGTTGGCAGCGTCCATGCGGCTCAGGTTGCTGATGTAGTCTCCCAGCTTTTTGATGGCCTCCACCTGCTCGTTCAGGTAATGGCTCTCCAGGAAGTCACACAGCTGAGGACGCAAAAAACAACCGATTAGTCCGACAGAAAGTCAACCTTTAGGAACATCTGTTGGACTTACTGACTCAGATTTAAAGTGACAGGGTTTCAATTCTTGATCCTGTTCTGATGTGAGAACCCATGTGTCCAGAACTCCAGTCTAACATTTATTCTACATCTAATAAAATGGGTTTTATCTGAAGTCGTTTTTTTATCTCAGTACATATTCATGTTTAAAATGGAGCCAGAGTGCTTCAAACATTGGTCTGTATGTGGTTTGAATGTCCAGCCCCTCTGTAGGACCATTAGGACCGAGCAGAACCCCAGGCCCAAGTAGAACTCACATGGGGGTCCACATGGTCAGAGGCCAGTTTGTGCAGGTCCAGCAGGGCCTGGTTGACGTTCTTCTCCAGCTGCAGGGCACACTGCATGGCCTCCAGCCCACTACCCCACTCATCACGCTCCGGTTTCTATGGAGACAGAGAGAGAGAGATCAGAGCCAATAAACCCCACTAGGGATGGAACCATTACCAGTAGAACAGTAAATGGCAGTAAAATCACAGACAGTATTACCGTTTAAATTCTCATGGTAACTGTTTGATTTACTGCACTTTTAGGGGAATAAACCTTATGGAAAGATCTGCTTTTTATGTCAAATATTTGAGTATAGTTTGAATTTATTACAATTTTAATTTTCTATACCTAATATTTGGAACCAATTTTCACTTTTAAAGTCTGTGAAAAGGTTCATTAAACATCTGTGTTATTTATGCATTATACACATTTTTCAAATTGGATTTTATATTTTTTTCTGTTTTCTGGCCTTTTCTGTTGATATAGTAGGTTAAAGTGAACTTTTAACAGACACTATGAAAAAAACTCAAAACAACTCAAACTTGATAGAAAATGGTCAAACAATGGCCTTAAGGTTCCATCGTTAATGCACAGTCATATGTTTGTTGTTTACATTTGAATATTTCTGCCAACAGAAAGTACATTGTGCCTATTTTATTTGTTCCAAAATACAGCTTTGTTAAATTATTTCAGTGTGTGTATTAGTACTTTTTGAGCATAATTTCAACAATACCGCGATAATAATAATGATAACTGATATGAAATCTTCATATGGTTCCATCCCTAAACCACAGACATCATGTCAATCAACAGCCATCAGATTCTAAACACATCATCCAAAAAGTTCAAATGTTCATTTCTCCAGAACCTTCTGAGCACGTGCGTGGGGATACGTTTTAAACTAGACTCAGACTGTGTTCAACCGTATGTTCAGGTTCTCTGGACAGTCACATGTGCGCCCTCTACCAACCTTGACGTCCTGGAGGAAGATGCGTCCCCCCCTCTTGTTCTGGAAGGACAGCAGCTTCTCTGCGTGTTCCCTCTCCTCGTCGCTGTTCTCCTTGAAGAAGTGGGCGAATCCCGGCAGGGCCACGTCGTCACGGGAGAAGTAGAAGGCCTAGAGGAGTCACAGAGGAACAACAGTCATTATGGGGCAGCGGACCTGTCATTATTGACTAAAATCACCATGACAGACTGTAATTATGAGGCCGGCAGTGGTCAGACAGTGACTCAGGGTGACTTACGGGAGTCTAGTCAAGCAAAAATGGAGCTGCGACACAAAAAAAAAAAAAAAAAAAAGGTGGTCTAAGCATGAAGCAGCATTTTTAGTTTGCGGTGGGTGATAAGCATGGGGTGGAGGTGTGGACGGAGCACTGCCAGGACGAGATAAACTGCTCCACAGCACAGGAACACCCAAACAACTTCAGTTTATTTAGTGGTTGCACAATCAGCCATGTTTTTTAATTCTAAAGAAAAATAATTTTACCCAGAATTCTGAGCAAAAACACAAAATTAAACTGCTTTTTGCAACAGATACATTTTTTGTCCAAGTATTTCATCAAAGTTAATGTACAAAACATTCATGACATAAGTTCTTTGACAAACCAAAAAAGGGAGAGGTGTAAAGGGCACAGGAGGGATAAAAAAACAACAACAACAACTAATAACAAATAGAGTAAAACAGAGGCTAGGGCTTTTTTTAGAGTCATATTTTCTCCAATAATATTAAAACGTTTGCAGGCATTTTTCTTTTGTAAGAGATTCAGGGCTTTTAACAAGTGAGGACAAATAAAGGATTTCTTATCTTATCTTACCTTACAACAATATGAAAAACAAAATCTGGGATTTGTGCAAATTTATGTAACAAGAATGGGGAAAAATGTTACAGAAGAAATATAGAAATACATTTGGAGACATGGTGGGAATGGTTAAACAACTATTACAACTATCTGAAACAAAAAAATTAAGACATTTTAAATGTAATGAAAATATTGAAACAAAAAAAATAAACAAATCTGACTAGACAATAGGGTGCAAAGGACTAAGGCAAGATACAATTAAAACAGCTAGGACTTGGATCAACTAAAAGTTTTCTGGCTTTTTTTTTTTTTTACATATTTACAATATACTGAAGAGATTTGTAATACTTAATAAAATAACAAAAAACAGTTAAAGGAAGGTTTCATGTTTTTTCCACTTCCAAGTATGAATATAATATTTACCCAAAGTTATAATAAGGTTAACAATATCTTTGAAATTAACTTCTGATGAATCCATAAAATAAAATCACATGAAGGATGGAATATTTCCAGTTTTCAACAACAACCAACCGTGAATATCCCCCAAAAAGGAAATGCTGTGTGAACAATTACAAAATAAATGATCAATGGTTTTGGCTTCAGATGAACAGAAAACACAGGGATCCACATCAAACTTAAATCTTTTATGCAAAAAAAAAAAATCCTTAACAGGGTAAACTGAACATGCAATTTTGAAATGAGTTTCTTTTACTTTGGAGCAACAGGACACCACAGATTTAAAAAACACATTTTCCCCTCAGAGTGGTTTCTATGTTTTGTGTTTAAATACTTGCATTTGTGTTTATGGAACCGCTTCCGGGTATTGAACTACAGCCAGTACATGGGTGTACCTGGGAAATGTAGTTTTATTACCCATTTCCGCCAACACAATGTTCGGCTAACGCGGGCAGAGACGTCAAACAAAGACTCCAAACCCGCAGAGTTTCAGACTAACCCCACCCGTGTGTGTGTGTTCGGTCAGCGGACTCACCATGGAGGTGTAGGTGTAGGAGGCGAACAGCTCCATGTTGACCATCCGGTTAACGGCGGCCTCACAGTCGCGGTGGTAGTTCTGACGCACCTGGGACTCCATTTTGGCTGGCGTTTCTGCTGCCTTTTCTTAACAAAACTGTACAAAAATAAAGCTCTTGGTCGACTTCGTCAGTAGTGTTCAAGTAGAAAAAGGTGGTCGGCGTTAGGAAGGCAAACTTCTGAAGAAGAAGAAGAAGAAAAACCGGAGGAAGAAGTTCCGTCCAAACACTGTTGAAGCAAGAACTCCTGAAGGATCTGAAATGGCAGCCGAGCCTCCGCCTTTTATACAGCCAACGACCACGTGACCCTGACGCAGCGTCTGGGCCAATCAAGGAGCTCAGGAAGCACGTGACGCAGACGAGACCGAAACAATAAAATGATCTTGCAAAAAATTAGGCTGACGTCACGAATGACCTTCTGACCCATGAATCAGCATTTTAGCAAATGATAAAAAAAGCATTTTAGCGCAAAATTAAACAGCATTAAATGTAAATACTGATTAAAATACAGAATATAGGGGAATGTGTAAGTGTTAGCTGTGCCCTGTAGACCCAATAAGTATATAAAAAGGAATAATAATAATAATAATAACAATAATAATAATGATAATAATAATAATAATGATGATGATAACAATAATAATAATAATAATAATAATAATAATGATGATAACAACAACAACAACAATAATAATACTACTAATAATACTAATACTAATACTACTACTACTACTAATAATAATAATAATAATAATACAAGTGTGCCCTGACTTTACGCTTTTACAATTACATGATATTACAACGTTTAAATGATACTTTCACAACAATACACTAATGACCCAAAATACTGTTGAATCAAGTGGATAATTCCCACATATGACCATGACATGCTGACATGTGTCCAGTGTCCATGGGATTTTTTATGGCATTACACAACACCATCATACCAACACCATCATACCACTGTAGGACGAAGGCCGACCAGCACCGAAACATGTAGAACAGACACAACTGTGTCCAGAACCTGAGGAAATGTTCCTGTTTGTCTGTGTCAGGGTCTGAGGTCCAACACTGGGACTAGGACCGGCCTTCAGATGAAACACAGCAGTGGGACTGACCCTCGAGTGGACCTCTACATGGTCAGCGGTCCAGAGTGGTCAGTGGTCCAGAACAGTCATCTGTCAATAGTTTTATTGTCAATCATCTTGTTGAAACTTTGGAAACATTTGAAGAACATTTATATTTAATATGATTCAAAATGAGTTTATTTGAGTAGATAAGGAATTATTTTATGTTGATGAAAGTTTCATTTATTAATTAAAGACCAATTTATTTATTTTTCTGATCAATGAAAGAAGGTACTTTTAGTTTATATTTGACCAAAAATTAACTTTAAAACTATGTTATTTTTTATATATTCCAGTTAAATAGATGTAGTTTTGTAAATATAAACAGACACCTTTGGCACAGGAACACATTTGGACTCATTTTATTCAACCAACAACAACAATACCAACCATACATACCAACAATACAACCAACAATACTGAAGTGACAGTTGGGGTACTTGGATTAAAAAAAAAAAAGTCTATTTCAGGGGGTCCTGGTCCAGTCAGACCCAGGTGGATGTGGTCTGGTACTGGTCCTGGTCCAGTCAGACCCAGGTGGATGTGGTCTGGTACTGGTCCTGGTCCAGTCAGACCCAGGTGGATGTGGTCTGGTACTGGTCCTGGTCCAGTCAGACCCAGGTGGATGTGGTCTGGTCCCGGTTGGTGCTGAGTCACAGTTCTGACTCAGCATTCCACAGATCCAAGGCCGTCCTTCCTGTTTCTGCTTCCTTTACAGTGTGTGTGTGTGTGTGTGTGTGTGTGTCACATGACAGTCACATGGACGCTTCTAAGAAAACATGACACTGAAAGTCCACATCAGGACCGGACCGGCTGGAACCGGATTAGAAAAATAAAAAACAGAAGTGAGAAGAAGAATCAGCAACGAGGAAACATTTACACTAAATGTATAAATATAAAACCCTTAAAGACCCAAATGTCCTCCTTTAACCCTTAAATTTAACCCTTAAAGACCCAAATGTCCTCCTTTAACCCTTAAATTTAACCCTTAAAGACCCAAATGTCCTCCTTTAACCCTTAAAGACCCAAATGTCCTCCTTTAACCCTTAAATTTAACCCTTAAAGACCCAAATGTCCTCCTTTAACCCTTAAAGACCCAAATGTCCTCCTTTAACCCTTAAATTTAACTCTTACAGACCAAAACACCCACCTTTAACCCTTAAATTCACATTTATGCACTTGGCAGACACTTTTTTCCAAAGCGACTTTCAGGGAAAACCAATCAAATCAAATCAATCAGATTTTATTTCTATAGCGCCAGATCACAACAAACGTTCTCTGATGACACTTTATATATAGAGTTGGTCCAAACCAGACTGAAGACAATTTACAGAAACCAACAGAATCCAACAGAAGTAAACACTAATGAGAGGAGAGAGAGAGAGAGAGAGAGAGAGAGAGAGAGAGAGAGACAGAGAGAGAGAGAGAAGGAAAAACAACCTTTAACAGCAGAAACCTGAGGAGGATGGATGAGTGACAGGAGGAGAGAGAGGGTTAAAGAAGAGTAAAGGAGGAGAAAAAGAGAGAGAGACTGGGGGAGAAGGGGGAGACACATGGATGCAGTTGAGGATAAGTGAGTGATGATGATGAAGGAGGAGAGAGGCAGGAGCACCGCAGCAGGTCCAGAGATGATCCTGGAAAACCTTATGAATCTGTTTAAATGGAATGTGTGACAGTGGACAGGAGGTGTTCTGAGCAGAGCTGGGTCTGCAGGAGCTTCTGAAGATAGGCAAGTGAGGAGGAGCAGAGCCATGGAGAACTGAGGAGGAGGAGCAGACCCATGGAGAACTGAGGAGGAGGAGACCCATGGAGAACTGAGGAGGAGGAGCAGAGCCATGGAGAACTGAGGAGGAGGAGCAGACCCATGGAGAACTGAGGAGGAGCAGAGCCATGGAGAACTGAGGAGGAGGAGCAGACCCATGGAGAACTGAGGAGGAGGAGACCCATGGAGAACTGAGGAGGAGCAGAGCCATGGAGAACTGAGGAGGAGGAGCAGACCCATGGAGAACTGAGGAGGAGGAGCAGACCCATGGAGAACTGAGGAGGAGGAGACCCATGGAGAACTGAGGAGGAGCAGAGCCATGGAGAACTGAGGAGGAGCAGAGCCATGGAGAACTGAGGAGGAGGAGACCCATGGAGAACTGAGGAGGAGCAGAGCCATGGAGAACTGAGGAGGAGCAGAGCCATGGAGAACTGAGGAGGAGGAGCAGAGCCATGGAGAACTGAGGAGAGGATTAAGGATTTGAATTTGAAGAGGACAGCTATGGGTCGGCTGTAGGGTGGTCCAATAATTTGAGAAAAAAATAAATTCAATGACAGAAGTCTCGGCACCTTCCCAAATTGTTCCAAATGTCACTTTATTTTATTTTGCCAAGTTTTAGGTTGATATATTCAGTGAATGGCAGCGCTCAAGATAGGTCAACCTCACAATGTATTTTCGATATTGTCATATTTTGATAAAAAATAATCACAATTTTAGAGAACTTCTTTTCTCTCAGATGATTAACTAAGAGCGTCAATCTGACTCAAACTACATTAAATAACCATTTGCTCAGTTGTATTATCCAAAACAAAGAAGGAAACAATTAAAATAAAATATTTATATTTCGAGGGCTACACCGACAACGCGTACTCATACTCACAGATCTTTGTTTTAAAATGACAACTGACATACCACCAAATTATATATAATTATATGGAGGAGTATTACAAAATTAGTATGATCAAAATTAGTTCTTAAAAATATGATGTTCTTGGTATGTCCATGTTTGTTAACACTTTCAGTGCCATGGGCCGATTAAATCGGCTTTACGAAAACAACCTGTAAAGTGCCACGGGCCGATCAGATCGGCTTTAGAGAACACACCATATTTGTGTACAAACAAACCATCCACCCCCATTTCTTTCTCACATTTCGATGACGTTCTTTCTGTGTCCCCCTTTTGAGACCAAGCAGACGGGAATTTGAGGTCACGCGACCAAATAATATTTTTATTTGTTTTTAATGTTTCTTATTCTCCGGTGTTTCATCAGAGGGAGCCCTCCATGCCGGGGGGCGGCTGTGGACTCCGGGGGCTGTGGCGCCTTCTCTCACTGGGGTCCGCTCCTTTCTGGTGGGTGGGGGTCCCAGTTGGCCCTCTCCCACTAGTTGGGATGCGGGGCTGTGTTGCTGGTGCCTGGTCGCCGGGGTCGGCGGCTGCCTCCTGGTGCGGACGGCTCCCTGAGACAGCGCCTCCTAAACTGATGTTTTACTTTTACTTGTACATTTTTGTTCTGGTCTACCCGTGCTCAGTCAGTCTTCTTAAGTATGTGTGAGCTTGTGGGTTTGCATGTAAATGTGTGTGTGTGTGCGGGTGAGTGTGCGGGTGAGTGGGTGTGTGTGTGTGTGAGTGTGTGTGAGTGAGTGAGTGGGTGTGTGTGTGTGCGGGTGAGTGGGTGGGTGTGGGTGTGTGTGGGTGTGTGTGTGTGTGCGGGTGAGTGGGTGTGTGTGTGCGGGTGAGTGGGTGGGTGTGGGTGTGTGTGTGTGCGGGTGAGTGGGTGGGTGTGGGTGTGTGTGGGTGTGTGTGTGTGTGCGGGTGAGTGGGTGTGTGTGTGCGGGTGAGTGGGTGGGTGTGGGTGTGTGTGGGTGTGTGTGTGCGGGTGAGTGGGTGTGTGTGTGTGCGGGTGAGTGGGTGTGTGTGTGCGGGTGAGTGGGTGGGTGTGGGTGTGTGTGGGTGTGTGTGTGTGCGGGTGAGTGGGTGGGTGTGGGTGTGTGTGGGTGTGTGTGTGTGTGTGTGCGGGTGAGTGGGTGTGTGTGTGCAGGTGAGTGGGTGGGTGTGGGTGGGGGGCGGTACTGATTTTTAAACTGATATGTAAAGCACTTTGTGCTACAGTTTTTAATGTATGAAAAGTGCTATGTAAATAAAGATTATTATTATTGTTATTATTATTATTATTATAAATTATGCAAATTACGATCAATAATGAATCGGCTGCGTCCGGTGCGTTTTGAATCTAATTAGCAATCGGTCGGATGTTACCGAGCGGTTTCCTGAAGGATTCTTCAAATATAAAAACGACGCGAAATACTGAAAAACGGCCAAATTCTGTGGCACTTTTAAGGCTTATTAGCCCCTTAACTGTGTGGCACTTAGAGTTAAAGGTTGTTTTTGATGAGCATGGTTTAGGCACAGACTCCTTTTTGTGTTTTGTGGGTGCAGGTAAGTAATCATCTGATGATTCCTCTGTGTCGCCTGCTTCAGAACCACTAACTTTTTCAGATGAAACTGTCATCATGGCAGCATTGTCTTTGGCCTTTTGACGTCTTCTGTCTTCATCTGCTCTTCTCTTCTGAACTCTTTCTTGTTTCTGTGAATATTCCACATCTTCTGGACCAGTGAACATCTTCCTCTCTCCTCTCTGGTCTGAAAGGAAGGTGATGTCATCTTTGATTTTGATGAGTGTTTCAGCTTCTGCATGTGCAACATCAAAAAGCCTTTCCAACTTGGTCTGGTAATCTGTTTCTGTTTCTTTGTCTCTGAGGTTCTGTGTTTGTTTGTCTTCAACAGCAGCCACTTGTCGTGTACTTTCTCCAGCTTTTCAATGGCATGTTTCTTCAGAGTTGTCAGAATAGATGCATTTTGCCACACAACCAAGAGCTCGTCAATTGTCTCATGACTGGCATTTCAGATGGATTTGCTCTCCTTCAAATGGTGGAAACGCTGCAACACTTGCTTTACAGTTGGTGATCGTTTGTATCTTGTAATAGTCTCTCTGTCAGCACAGCCAATCAAATAAATTTCATTAGTTTGTCGTGTGGACGCCATAGTGAATGATCTAAAGACAAGAACTGTGGAGAAGACGAGGCAGGATGGTTAGAGGAAAGATGACATGTTGAGCACTGCCTTCTTTTCACCCTATCACTTAGAAACTTTGCATAGATACACATTTCACTGAAACAAACAAACTGACAAGGTGCCTTGGTTACGACAATGAAGTTGGATTTTCTGAACCACACTAGTAGGCAGTGGAACTGAGTGAGTAAGGTCCACATGTGTCCTTTCAGGTGGACTGAAGACCAGACACTGCTGCATTCTGGACCATCTGGAGTGGTTTTACAACACCAGCTGGAGGAGTGTTAGAAGAGCACTGCAGTAGACAAGGGTGGAGATAACCATAGTCTGCACCAGGAGCTGGGTGGAGGTGACCATAGTCTGCACCAGGAGCTGGGTGGAGATAACCATAGTCTGGACCAGGAGCTGGGTGGAGATAACCATAGTCTGCACCAGGAGCTGGGTGGAGATAACCATAGTCTGCACCAGGAGCTGGGTGGCCTGTTGGGTTAGGTATGGCCTGATCTTTAACCCTTAAAGACCCAGACGTCCTCCTTTAAGCCTTAAATTTAACCCTTAAAGACCCAGACGTCCTCCTTTAAGCCTTAAATTTAACCCTTAAAGACCCAGACGTCCTCCTTTAACCCTTAAATTTAACCCTTAAAGACCCAGACGTCCTCCTTTAACCCTTAAATTTAACCCTTAAAGACCCAGACGTCCAACACAGGCCTTCATCTTTATTTCCGTCCGTCTTCAGGTCACTCCACAGACTGAACTAATACAGTTAAATCATCCTTTTTCCATCGGGACTCCCAGTGAAAGTCATTTTCAGACTCATATTCCAGACTGTTCAGACTGTCCCATGTGTCTGTGGACACTAATGTCCTTTGGTCTTCATTTATCCAGGCACTAAATATGTGAGGGAACCATATATGATCATTTGACAGACTCAAATCTACAGTGATAGTAAATGTTACAAACTGATTTATTCTGTTATTCACCACATTCACATCAGAACTGTCCAGTCTGTCATCACTCTGTCCATCCGTCTGTGTCCATCAGTCTGTCCAGTCTGTCCATCACTCTGTCCATCTGTCTGTCCAGTCTGTCATCACTCTGTCCATCTGTCTGTGTCCATCAGTCTGTCCAGTCTGTCATCACTCTGTCCATCTGTCTGTGTCCATCAGTCTGTCCAGTCTGTCCATCACTCTGTCCATCTGTCTGTGTCCATCAGTCTGTCCAGTCTGTCCATCAGTCTGTCCATCTGTCTGTGTCCATCAGTCTGTCCAGTCTGTCCATCAGTCTGTCCATCTGTCTGTGTCCATCAGTCTGTCCAGTCTGTCCATCAGTCTGTCAATCTGTCTGTCCAGTCTGTCCATCTGTCTGTGTCCATCAGTCTGTCCAGTCTGTCCATCAGTCTGTCCATCAGTCTGTCCATCTGTCTGTGTCCATCAGTCTGTCCATCAGTCTGTCAATCTGTCTGTCCAGTCTGTCCATCAGGGCTCCTGGATCCAAAACAATAAGGACTAATGTCAGAATACAGTTGAGTATTATGGGATAGATCTACTATTGCTTCTTCATCTTGCTGTTTGTGTGTGTGATGGTCCTAAACAGGTCATGTGACAGCTGCAGACGGTCATGTGACAGCTGCAGACGGTCATGTGACAGCTGCAGATGGTCATGTGACAGCTGCAGATGGTCATGTGACAGGTGCAGACATGATGAGTCCACACATTTATGTCCACAGAGGTTACAGAAACCTCAGGATTGGACCGGAGTTGAATGGGACATGTTTGTTCATCAGGCAGATGGATGAACAGAGATGGAAATGAGGAGTTACAGACAGAGCAGAACGAATATTACAGACATTTACAGACAGAGCAGAATGAATATTACAGACATTTACAGACAGAACAGAATGAATATTACAGACATTTACAGGAAGAACAGAACGAATATTACAGACATTTACAGATAGAACAGAATGAATGTTACAGACATTTACAGACAGAACAGAATGAATATTACAGACATTTGCAGACAGAACAGAATGAATATTACAGACGTTTACAGACAGAACAGAACGAATATTACAGACGTTTACAGACAGAACAGAACGAATATTACAGACATTTACAGGAAGAACAGAAAGAATATTACAGACTTTTACAGGAAGAACAGAATGAATATTACAGACAGAACAGAATGAATATTACAGACATTTACAGACAGAACAGAATGAATATTACAGACATTTGCAGACAGAACAGAATGAATATTACAGACATTTACAGACAGAACACAACGAATATTACAGACGTTTACAGACAGAACAGAACGAATATTACAGACATTTACAGGAAGAACAGAAAGAATATTACAGACATTTACAGGAAGAACAGGGACAATTAGAAAAAAAAACTGGGTGGTTTTTGGATGATGTTTGGGTTTTTGTTTTGTTTTTAGATGGTTTTCGGATGATTAATAAGTGGTTTTTGGGTAATTTTTGGGTGGTTTGCGGGTAATTTTCGGGTGGTTTTTGGGGTAATTTTTGGGTGATCATCAAAGACAAACGAAAGATATTTTAGAAATTTAGAGGAAGCACATGTAAAATCAGAGAAACAAAGAAAATGAACGTAGAAGTAAATTCAGTCCAAACCATCTGAGAGTCACTTTAGAAACAAACAGAAGAACTGAACCAAACCAACCAATGCACTCAGATCTATCCCATAATATTCACCTGTATTCTGACATTAGTCCTTATTGTTTAGTGCGAACACAAACACCTGGATTCGACGAGTCCACAGACTGGGGTCCATGTGGGTATGGTCTTCCTCTTTCCTCGTCTTGGTCTTTCCTGGTCTTGGTCCTTCATGGTCTTGGTCTGTCCTGGTCTTCCACTCTTCCAATAGACGGCCCATCATGGTCTTTCTCTTTCATGGTCTTGGTCTTTTCTGGTCTTGGTCTGTCCTGGTCTTGGTCTTTCGTGGTCTTGGTCCTTCCTGGTCTTGGTCTTTCGTGGTCTTGGTCCTTCATGGTCCTGGCCTGTCCTGGTCCTCCTCTTATGCTGTTGGAATCCACACACTCTTCCACTGGACGGCCTTCCTCCACAGTTCCTCCATGAATGTGGGCTCAGACCTGGTCCAGTCCAGACCTCCTTCTGGACCCTCGGTCTCCTTTTGGCAGAACAGGCTCAGGGTCTTCAGGGGACTGGTGCACGTGTGCTGCAGATACTGGCAGCCCTGGACCAGGACCAGAGTACAGGACAAGAGACACAGGACACAGTCAGTGTGTTATCGTCCAACAAACACCACAATACAAGTGTTATACAGTATGTATGTGTGTGTGTGTGTGTGTGTGTGTGTGTGTATATATATATATATTAGGGCTGGTCAAGTTAACACGTTATTACCGCATTAACGCATTCATTTAATAACTTGGACATTTTTTTTTCTCTCCCGTTAACATCATTTTCTTCTAACTCCTATTCTTCTGCTTGTGTGCGTGTAGCGATTAGCTGCAGATAGACAACAGGTTTAACAAGAAAAGACGGACGCCCAAAACTTGTGTCCAAATCTGTTCCTGTAGACTCACTGTAAAACTGACACATACAAACTGAATCTGTCTGAGTTCTGTTCACTGCCTTAGTACATTTACATGGCATTATACATTTAAATGAATGGGAAAAAGACCACTAGCTTGATGCTAACTTGAATGGGAAAATCCATAGACACGCTAACGATTAGCATTTACAGATTAATTTAAGATTTACAACGTCTTTTTATCCAGAAACAAAGGTTCACATCAGAGATATTTGATACTATTCATTCTGACAACAACTGAACAGAAAATACTCACAGGCAAACGTTCACCTGTCCATACAAACAGAGTGAAAGAAACGTGTCTGTTAGTTCCTTCTTATGTCCGAACTGACTACGGGAACACCGCAAGGACAAAACATAGGTTAGTGACACTTATTCCCACCACTAGAGGGCCCGCTTTGACCACTAGAGGGCCCGCTTTGACCACTAGAGGGCCCCCTTTGACCACTAGAGGACCCCCTTTGACCACTTGAGGGTCCCCTTTGACCACTAGAGGGCCCCCTTTGACCACTAGAGGACCCCCTTTGACCACTTGAGGGTCCTCTTTGACCACTAGAGGGCCCCCTTTGACCACTAGAGGACCCCCTTTGACCACTAGAGGGCCCCCTTTGTTTACTTTGAACAACTGAACATCACATATTATTGTTCTTATTAGTATTAGTACTGATTAGTGGGACTAAGACTCCTGTCAATCACTCCCAGCTGTAAATAAACCTGTGTGGACATAAACATGTGTAACAGTAGCGGTCTGTTCCATGGACATTTTCATTTGAAATGTCTTCAGATGGTGGGGGGGAGAAGAAGCACTGACATGTGCAATTGTTTTTATCACCAGAGTACTTCAGTCTGAAATATCACAGAAAGGAAATACACGCTGTTGATGCCGGCAACACCCCCCCATAACTATGTGATTAATCGTAGCAATCCACACAATTAATTGCGATAAAAAATTTTAATCGCTGCCCAGCACCGATATATATATATATATATATATATATATATATATGTGTATATATATATATGTATATATATATATATGTGTATATATATATGTATATATATATATATATATATATATATGTATCTGTGTGTGTGTTCACCTGTGCACTGCCCCAGTACCAGATGGCCTTGATGACGCTGTGATTGGCCAGAGCAGCTGTCAGCTGATCTTTATTTCCAGTTATGATGTTCACCAAACCTGCAGGAAGGTCTGAAGACTGGAGGACCTGAAGAAGAAGAAGAAGGAGAAGAAGAAGAAGAAGAAGAAGAAGAAGAAGAAGAAGAAGAAGAAGAAGAAGAAGAAGAAGGAGAAGAAGAAGAAGGAGAAGAAGAAGAAGGAGAAGAAGAATGGGTAGGGGGCTTCAGTGGGTGGAGCCCCGTCCCTGGTGTCCACACATACCTGAATGAATGTGAGTATGGGCAGGGGGTAACTCTGACTGGGCACCATGACGACAGCGTTGCCGGTGGCGACGGCGGCCCCAAGGACGGTGAGCGTAGAGAGGAGGGGCTTCCTGTCAGGGAGGAGCATCCCAATGACGCCCAGAGGTTCAGGGAGGGACAGAGCAGAGCCGGACTGTGGGAGGGGCTAATGGACAGAGGGACATGAGGACGACACATCAGACAAAACTTCAAACAGGGGTGGGGTTTTGGACGGCCTCCTCACTCACCAGAGCTCCTCCCCCTTGGACCTGGTGGCAGAACGCTGCCCACTCGTTCAGCCTGGACACGCTTAGCTCCACCTCCTTCTCCGCCTCCTCCATTGAAACACCGGTCTGGGAGTTGATGGACACGGCTAAGTCCCGCCTCTTTGACTCCAGGCCCTTGGCCAGTGCGTAGAGCGTCTGAGCACGTGCAGAAGGACTCTTCTTCATCCAACTACAGGACGTGGAGAACGGAAAAAACAAAGATCATGAACAAGCCAAGATCCTCATCCTCTCAGTGTTTGTGTTAATTCCACTGGTCGACAGAGTTCTAGAACTGATCTGTTTCAGACATTAAACGGACTGAAGGTTCCATCTGTATGGAAGGAAATCTGTCTCATCAGATTTAGAATTAAAAATGCAACGGAACTTCTAGCACTGATGTTTTTTTGCACTGAAATTAAGTATGTGAATTTTTCTGCACTGAAATTAAGTATCTTTTTTTTTTGCACTAAAATTATGTATCAGAACTTTTTTTTCTTTTTTTTGCACTGAAATTAAGTATGTGAATTTTTTTGCACTGAAATTAAGTATCGGAATTTTTTTTTTTTTTTGCATTGAAATTAAGTATGTGAATTTTTGTCTCTGAATTCAACTATGTTCATAAATTTAGAATTTAAAAAATTCAGATGCAAAAAATTCCAAACCACAACATTCCAGTAACACATCTGGGAAACCAAGGATAAATAATCGATTCTATCTGAAGTCGAACCGACAGCCAGCCAATCGAGTTATGTTAGGTTGGTCATGTGACACCGAAGCAGGAATACGGTCAGTGCAGATGTGTGATTTGACTTTTTTGCATCTGAATTTTTTGCTTTTGAATTTTTTACACCTGAATTTTTTGCCTGTGAATTTTTTTGAATCTGAATTTTTTGCTTTTGAATTTTTTGCACCTGAATTTTTGGCCCGTGAATTTTTTTGAATCTGAATTTTTTGCTTTTGAATTTTTTGCATCTGAATTTTTTGCACCTGAATTTTTTGTATCTGAATCCTACTATATAATGTACATTTCGGCTCTGCCCCGTGTCTGTCCCATCGATGTTGCAGCACGGGACACGGGAGGGCATTTGGATGCAATGCTGCTGTTGCACCACAGGAGGGTAGTATGGCACCACGGGCACAATGCCATTATTTTTTTTAAGTCTAAATTTATGAACGTAGTTGAATTCAGAGACAAAAAATTCCGATACTTAATTCCAGTGCAAAAAAATTCATTGCTACAAATTCAGTGGCTTTTATAATTCTAAATCTGATGAGACAGATTTACTTTGTTAAACTAATGACCACAGCAACGTTCTAATAGTTTTGGATTTTTCATTTTAGTTTAGTTTTATTTAGTTTTAACTTTTTTTTCTCTAATTCACATTAGTTTTAATTTGTTTTTAGAGCAGGTTTGATAGTTTTTATTAGTTTTCCTTGTTTTCTAAATGCGTAGGGGTTTTTGGGGGGATTTTTAGAAGTAATTTTTAGGTAAGTTTTTTGGGGTGATTTTTAGGTGTTTTTTGGGTGTTTTTTTGTGGTTTTTGGGTGATTTTTAGGTGTTTTTTGGGTGTTTTTTTGTGGTTTTTGGGTGATTTTTAGGGTGTTTTTTTGTGATTTTTGGGTGATTTTTAGGTGTTTTTTGAGTAATTTTTGGGTAAGTTTTGCATTTTTGATTCTAGTGTAGTTATATTTAGTTTTAACTTTTTTTCTCTAATTCAATCCATTTTAATTCATTTTTAGAGCAGGTTTGATAGTTTCTATTAGTTTTCATTTTTTCTAAATGCGTAGGTTTTTTTGGTGATTTTTAAAAGTAATTTTTAGGCGTTTTTTGTTAATTTTTGGGTGATTTTTAGGTGTCTTTTGGTGCTTTTTGTGGTTTTTGGGTGATTTTTAGGTGTTTTTTGAGTAATTTTTGGGTAAGTTTTGGATTTTTTACTCTAGTGTAGTTATATTTAGTTTTGACTTTTTTTCTCTAATTCAGTTAATTTTAATTAGTTTTTAGAGCAGGTTTGATAGTTTTTATTAGTTTTTGATATTTTCTAAATGCTTAGTTTTAGTTTAGTCGTCTTTTCTCTTCTTCTCTGTCGTGGCATTCAAATCAATCCCAGACAGGACAACTTTAGTCTCCATGTTTCCAGGTAGAGTGGGGACCAGAAGACGACTGGAAACCACAAGTGAACACAAGTGACGGAGCAAAAAGTGTCGTATGGAGACAGCACAGAAAACTGAGAGAGACAAAGAAATCCATTTAACATCAATCTGACATTGACAAAGACCAAAACCAAGGGAATTTGAGCCAGAATTTTTATCTGTTTTAGTTAGTTTAGTAAACACACAATACAGTTTCAGTTAGTTATGGTTTTTTTCTTTTAATTCTAGTTTTTATTTATTTCAGATAATGAAAATGTTTGTTCCATTCTAGTTTGGGTCATTTGGTTAGTTTCGGTTAATGTTCTGAAACTGTCCATGTGGTTCTTTGTTTGACTCTGTAAATATGTTATCAGCTCTGTTATCTCAGTCAGGTTGGACTTTGACTGGTGGAAACACAGGTTCAGGTCCTTTATGGAGGTCACACTGCACTGGGACAGATTTAATATGGAACTGAAGCTGAAGAGCACAGGTTCAACAGGAACACACACACACACACACACACACACACACACACACCTGGACTGGAGCGCACACACACACACACACCTGGACTGGTTTCTGGGTTCACTAATGAACACAACCTTAGCGCACACTTTAAACACAATTAGTGAGCTAACGACGGTTTAACGAACACAGAAGCTTAATGAACAGTTTCTGGGCTGGACAGGTCCGTTAAGGAAACTAGTAACAAATGAATCTCTCTCTCTCTCTGTGTTGTTGTTGCAGTGTTGTTGTCAGTATTTGTGGGATTCGAACCCTCACCCAGGCTGGACTTTGAGCGCTGCCTCCACAGCGTTGCGGACGTCTTTACGGCCTCCGTCTGGACAGTACGCCAACACGCCGCCGCCACCTGGAGGACGCACCGCCACACTGCAGCCAGACTCCGACTTACAGGCTTTTCCTCCGACAAACTGGAGGAAGGACTGAGGAGAACTGAGGAAAAGGAGGGGTCACATGACACACAGTCACATGACACAGGAGCACATGACACAGGGTCACATGACACACGGTCACATGACACAGGAGCACATGACACAGGGTCACATGACACACGGTCACATGACACAGGAGCACATGACACACAGTCACATGACACAGGGTCACATGACACACAGTCACATGACACAGGGTCACATGACACACGGTCACATGACACACGGTCACATGACACACAGTCACATGACACAGGGTCACATGACACACAGTCACATGACACAGGAGCACATGACACAGGGTCACATGACACACAGTCACATGACACAGGAGCACATGACACAGGAGTACATGACACAGGGTCACATGACACACAGTCACATGACACAGGAGCACATGACACAGGAGTACATGACACAGGGTCACATGACACAGGAGCACATGACACACAGTCACATGACACAGGAGCCACATGACACAGGGTCACATGACACAGAGTCACATGACACAGGAGCACATGACACACAGTCACATGACACAGGAGCACATGACACACAGTCACATGACACAGGAGCCACATGACACAGGGTCACATGACACACAGTCACATGACACAGGAGCACATGACACAGGAGTACATGACACAGGGTCACATGACACAGGGTCACATGACACAGAGTCACATGACACAGGAGCCACATGACACACAGTCACATGACACAGGAGCACATGACACAGGAGTACATGACACAGGGTCACATGACACACAGTCACATGACACAGGAGCCACATGACACAGGGTCACATGACACAGAGTCACATGACACAGGGTCACATGACACAGGGTCACATGACACACAGTCAAGTGACACAGGAGCACATGACACAGGAGCCACATGACACAGGGTCACATGACACAGGGTCACATGACACAGGGTCACATGACACACAGTCACATGACACAGGAGCCACATGACACAGGGTCACATGACACAGAGTCACATGACACAGGGTCACATGACACAGGGTCACATGACACACAGTCACATGACACAGAGTCATATGACACAGGGTCACATGACACAGGAGCCACATGACACAGGAGCACATGACACACAGTCACATGACACAGGAGCACATGACACAGAGTCACATGACACAGGGTCAAATGACACAGGGTCACATGACACACAGTCACATGACACAGGAGCACATGACACAGGGTCACATGACACAGGGTCACATGACACAGGAGCACATGACACAGGAGTACATGACACAGGGTCACATGACACAGGAGCCACATGACACAGGAGCACATGACACACAGTCACATGACACAGGAGCACATGACACAGGAGCACATGACACAGAGTCACATGACACAGGGTCACATGACACAGGGTCACATGACACACAGTCACATGACACAGGAGCACATGACACAGGAGCACATGACACACAGTCACATGACACAGGAGCCACATGACACAGGGTCAAATGACACAGGGTCACATGACACAGAGTCACATGACACAGGGTCACATGACACAGGGTCACATGACACACAGTCACATGACACAGGAGCACATGACACACAGTCACATGACACAGGAGCACATGACACACAGTCACATGACACAGGAGCCACATGACACAGGGTCACATGACAAACAGTCACATGAAACAGGAGCACATGACACAGGAGCACATGACACAGGGTCACATGAAACAGGAGCCACATGACACACGGTCACATGACACAGGGTCACATGACACAGGGTCACATGACAAAGGAGCACATGACACACAGTCACATGACACAGGAGCACATGACACACAGTCACATGACACAGGAGCACATGACACAGGAGCCACATGACACACAGTCACATGACACAGGGTCACATGACACAGAGTCAAAGGACACAGGGTCACATGACACAGGGTCACATGACACAGGGTCACATGACACAGGAGCACATGACACAGGAGCACATGACACACAGTCACATGACACAGGAGCACATGACACAGGAGTACATGACACAGGGTCACATGACACACAGTCACATGACACAGGAGCCACATGACACAGGGTCACATGACACAGGGTCACATGACACAGGGTCACATGACACAGTCACATGACACAGGAGCCACATGACACAGGGTCACATGACACACGGTCACATGACACAGAGTCATATGACACAGGGTCACATGACACAGGAGCCACATGACACAGGAGCACATGACACACAGTCACATGACACAGGAGCACATGACACAGAGTCACATGACACAGGGTCAAATGACACAGGGTCACATGACACATAGTCACATGACACAGGAGCCACATGACACAGGGTCACATGACAAAGGGTCACATGACACAGGAGCACATGACACAGGAGTACATGACACAGGGTCACATGACACAGGAGCACATGACACAGGAGCACATGACACAGGAGTACATGACACAGGGTCACATGACACACAGTCACATGACACAGGAGCCACATGACACAGGGTCACATGACACAGAGTCACATGACACAGGGTCACATGACACAGGGTCACATGACACACAGTCACATGACACAGAGTCATATGACACAGGGTCACATGACACAGGAGCCACATGACACAGGAGCACATGACACACAGTCACATGACACAGGAGCACATGACACAGAGTCACATGACACAGGGTCAAATGACACAGGGTCACATGACACACAGTCACATGACACAGGAGCACATGACACAGGGTCACATGACACAGGGTCACATGACACAGGAGCACATGACACAGGAGTACATGACACAGGGTCACATGACACAGGAGCCACATGACACACAGTCACATGACACAGGAGCCACATGACACAGGGTCACTTGACACAGGGTCACATGACACAGAGTCACATGACACAGGGTCACATGACACAGGGTCACATGACACAGAGTCACATGACACAGGAGCACATGACACACAGTCACATGACACAGGAGCAAATGACACACAGTCACATGACACAGGAGCCACATGACACAGGGTCACATGACAAACAGTCACATGACACAGGAGCACATGACACAGGAGCACATGACACAGGGTCACATGACACAGGAGCCACATGACACACGGTCACATGACACAGGGTCACATGACACAGGGTCACATGACACAGGAGCACAGGACACACAGTCACATGACACAGGAGCACATGACACACAGTCACATGACACAGGAGCACATGACACAGGAGCCACATGACACACAGTCACATGACACAGGGTCACATGACACAGAGTCAAAGGACACAGGGTCACATGACACAGGGTCACATGACACAGGGTCACATGACACAGGAGCACATGACACAGGAGCACATGACACACAGTCACATGACACAGGAGCACATGACACAGGAGTACATGACACAGGGTCACATGACACACAGTCACATGACACAGGAGCCACATGACACAGGGTCACATGACACAGGGTCACATGACACAGTCACATGACAGAGGAGCCACATGACACAGGGTCACATGACACACGGTCACATGACACAGAGTCATATGACATAGGGTCACATGACACAGGAGCCACATGACACAGGAGCACATGACACACAGTCACATGACACAGGAGCACATGACACAGAGTCACATGACACAGGGTCAAATGACACACGGTCACATGACACAGGAGCCACATGACACAGGGTCACATGACACAGGGTCACATGACACAGGAGCACATGACACAGGAGTACATGACACAGGGTCACATGACACAGGAGCATATGACACAGGAGCACATGACACAGGAGCACATGACACAGGAGTACATGACACAGGGTCACATGACACAGGGTCACATGACACAGGAGTACATGACACAGGGTCACATGACACAGGAGCACATGACACACAGTCACATGACACAGGAGCCACATGACACAGGGTCACATGACACAGAGTCACATGACACAGGGTCACATGACACAGGGTCACATGACACAGAGTCACATGACACAGGAGCACATGACACAGGAGCCACATGACACAGAGTCACATGACACAGGGTCACATGACACAGGGTCACATGACACACAGTCACATGACACACAGTCACATGACACAGGAGCACATGACACAGGAGTACATGACACAGGGTCACATGACACACAGTCACATGACACAGGAGCACATGACACAGGAGTACATGACACAGGAGTACATGACACAGGGTCACATGACACAGGAGCACATGACACAGGGTCACATGACACAGGGTCACATGACACAGGAGCACATGACACACAGTTACATGACACAGGAGCACATGACACAGGAGTACATGACACAGGGTCACATGACACACAGTCACATGACACAGGAGCCACATGACACAGGGTCACATGACACAGGGTCACATGACACAGGGTCATATGACACAGGGTCACATGACACAGGAGCCACATGACACAGGAGCACATGACACACAGTCACATGACACAGGAGCACATGACACAGAGTCACATGACACAGGGTCAAATGACATAGGGTCACATGACACACAGTCACATGACACAGGAGCCACATGACACAGGGTCACATGACACAGGGTCACATGACACAGGAGTACATGACACAGGGTCACATGACACAGGAGCACATGACACAGGAGCACATGACACACAGTCACATGACACAGGAGCACATGACACACAGTCACATGACACAGGAGCCACATGACACAGGGTCACATAACACACAGTCACATGACACAGGAGCACATGACACAGGAGTACATGACACAGGGTCACATGACACAGAGTCACATGACACAGGGTCACATGACACAGGGTCACATGACACACAGTCACATGACACAGAGTCATATGACACAGGGTCACATGACACACAGTCACATGACACAGGAGCCACATGACACAGGGTCACATGACACAGAGTCACATGACACAGGGTCACATGACACAGGGTCACATGACACACAGTCACATGACACAGAGTCATATGACACAGGGTCACATGACACAGGAGCCACATGACACAGGAGCACATGACACACAGTCACATGACACAGGAGCACATGACACAGAGTCACATGACACAGGGTCAAATGACACAGGGTCACATGACACACAGTCACATGACACAGGAGCACATGACACAGGGTCACATGACACAGGGTCACATGACACAGGAGTACATGACACAGGGTCACATGACACACAGTCACATGACACACAGTCACATGACACAGGAGCACATGACAGAGGAGCCACATGACACAGAGTCACATGACACAGGGTCACATGACACAGGGTCACATGACACAGAGTCACATGACACAGGGTCACATGACACAGGAGCACATGACACACAGTCACATGACACAGGAGCCACATGACACAGGGTCACATGACACACAGTCACATGACACAGGAGCACATGACACAGGGTCACATGACACAGGAGCACATGACACACAGTCACATGACACAGGAGCACATGACACACAGTCACATGACACAGGAGCACATGACACAGGAGTACATGACACAGGGTCACATGCCACAGGAGCCACATGACACAGGGTCACATGACACAGAGTCAAAGCACACAGGGTCACATGACACAGGGTCACATGACACAGGGTCACATGACACAGGAGCACATGACACACAGTCACATGACACAGGAGCACATGACACAGGAGTACATGACACAGGGTCACATGACACACAGTCACATGACACAGGAGCCACATGACACAGGAGCACATGACACACAGTCACATGACACAGGAGCACATGACACAGAGTCACATGACACAGGGTCAAATGACACAGGGTCACATGACACACAGTCACATGACACAGGAGCCACATGACACAGGGTCACATGACACAGGGTCACATGACACAGGAGCACATGACACAGGAGTACATGACACAGGGTCACATGACACAGGAGCACATGACACAGGAGTACATGACACAGGGTCACATGACACAGGGTCACATGACACACAGTCACATGACACAGGAGCACATGACACAGGAGTACATGACACAGGGTCACATGACACACAGTCACATGACACACAGTCACATGACACAGGAGCACATGACAGAGGAGCCACATGACACAGAGTCACATGACACAGGGTCACATGACACACAGTCACATGACACAGAGTCACATGACACAGGGTCACATGACACAGGGTCACATGACACAGAGTCTCATGACACAGGAGCACATGACACACAGTCACATGACACAGGAGCACATGACACACAGTCACATGACACAGGAGCCACATGACACAGGGTCACATGACACACAGTCACATGACACAGGAGCACATGACACAGGAGTACATGACACAGGGTCACATGACACAGGAGCACATGACACACAGTCACATGACACAGGAGCCACATGACACAGGGTCACATGACACAGAGTCACATGACACAGGATCACATGACACAGGGTCACATGACACAGAGTCACATGACACAGGAGCACATGACACACAGTCACATGACACAGGAGCACATGACACACAGTCACATGACACAGGAGCCACATGACACAGGGTCACATGACACACAGTCACATGACACAGGAGCACATGACACAGGAGTACATGACACAGGGTCACATGACACACAGTAACATGACACAGGAGCACATGACACAGAGTCACATGACACACAGTCACATGACAAAGGAGCACATGACACAGGGTCACATGACACAGGAGCACATGACACAGGGTCACATGACACAGGAGCCACATGACACACGGTCACATGACACAGGGTCACATGACACAGGGTCACATGACACAGGAGCACATGACACACAGTCACATGACACAGGAGCACATGACACACAGTCACATGACACAGGAGCACATGACACAGGAGTACATGACACAGGGTCACATGACACAGGAGCCACATGACACACGGTCACATGACACAGGGTCACATGACACAGAGTCAAAGGACACAGGGTCACATGACACAGGGTCACATGACACAGGAGCACATGACACACAGTCACATGACACAGGAGCACATGACACAGGAGTACATGACACAGGGTCACATGACACACAGTCACATGACACAGGAGCCACATGACACAGGGTCACATGACACAGGGTCACATGACACAGGGTCATATGACACAGGGTCACATGACACAGGAGCCACATGACACAGGAGCACATGACACACAGTCACATGACACAGGAGCACATGACACAGAGTCACATGACACAGGGTCAAATGACACAGGGTCACATGACACACAGTCACATGACACAGGAGCCACATGACACAGGGTCACATGACACAGGGTCACATGACACAGGAGTACATGACACAGGGTCACATGACACAGGAGCACATGACACAGGAGTACATGACACAGGGTCACATGACACAGGGTCACATGACACACAGTCACATGACACAGGAGCACATGACACAGGAGTACATGACACAGGGTCACATGACACAGGAGCACATGACACACAGTCACATGACACAGGAGCCACGTGACACAGCGTCACATGACACAGGGTCACATGACACAGGATCACATGACACAGGGTCACATGACACAGAGTCACATGACACAGGAGCACATGACACAGGAGCACATGACACACAGTCACATGACACAGGAGCACATGACACAGGAGTACATGACACAGGAGCCACATGACACAGGAGCACATGACACACAGTCACATGACACAGGAGCACATGACACAGGAGTACATGACACAGGAGCACATGACACACAGTCACATGACACAGGAGCCACATGACACAGGGTCACATGACACAGAGTCACATGACACAGGATCACATGACACAGGGTCACATGACACAGAGTCACATGACACAAGAGCACATGACACAGAGTCACATGACACAGGAGCACATGACACACAGTCACATGACACAGGAGCACATGACACAGGAGCACATGACACACAGTCACATGACACAGGAGCACATGACACACAGTCACATGACACAGGAGCCACATGACACAGGGTCACATGACACACAGTCACATGACACAGGAGCACATGACACAGGAGTACATGACACAGGGTCACATGACACAGGGTCACATGACACAGAGTCACATGACACAGGGTCACATGACACAGGGTCACATGACACAGTCACATGACACAGGAGCCATATGACACAGGGTCACATGACACACAGTCACATGACACAGGAGCACATGACACAGGGTCACATGACACAGGAGCAAATGACACAGGAGCACATGACACAGGAGCCACATGACACAGGGTCACATGACACAGGAGCCACATGACACAGAGTCACATGACAGAGGAGCACATGACACAGGAGCCACATGACACAGGAGCCACATGACACAGAGCCACATGACACAGGAGCCACATGACAAAGGAGCACATGACACAGAGTCACATGACACACAGTCACATGACAAAGGAGCACATGACACAGGAGCACATGACACAGGAGCACATGACACACAGTCACATGACACAGGAGCACATGACACAGGGTCACATGACACACAGTCACATGACACAGGAGCCACATGACACAGGAGCCACATGACAAAGGAGCCACATGACAAAGGAGCACATGACACAGGGTCACATGACACAGTCACATGACACAGGAGCCATATGACACAGGGTCACATGACACACAGTCACATGACACAGGAGCACATGACACAGGGTCACATGACACAGGAGCAAATGACACAGGAGCACATGACACAGGAGCCACATGACACAGGGTCACATGACACAGGAGCCACATGACACAGAGTCACATGACAGAGGAGCACATGACACAGGAGCCACATGACACAGGAGCCACATGACACAGAGCCACATGACACAGGAGCCACATGACAAAGGAGCACATGACACAGAGTCACATGACACACAGTCACATGACAAAGGAGCACATGACACAGGGTCACATGACACACAGTCACATGACACAGGAGCCACATGACACAGGGTCACATGACACAGGAGCCACATGACACACAGTCACATGACAAAGGAGCACATGACACAGGAGCACATGACACAGGAGCACATGACACACAGTCACATGACACAGGAGCACATGACACAGGGTCACATGACACACAGTCACATGACACAGGAGCCACATGACACAGGGTCACATGACACACAGTCACATGACACAGGAGCACATGACAGAGGAGCACATGACACAGGAGCCACATGACACAGGAGCCACATGACAAAGGAGCCACATGACAAAGGAGCACATGACACAGAGTCACATGACACACAGTCACATGACAAAGGAGCACATGACACAGGAGCCACATGACACAGGGTCACATGACACAGGAGCCACATGACACAGGGTCACATGACACAGGAGCCACATGACAAAGGAGCACATGACACAGGGTCACATGACACAGGAGCCACATGACACAGGAGCACATGACACAGAGTCACATGACAAAGGAGCCACATGACAGTCACATGACACAGGGTCACATGACACAGGAGCCACATGACACAGGGTCACATGACATAGAGTCACATGACACAGAGCCACATGACACAGGTGCACATGACACAGGAGCACATGACACAGGGCCACATGACAAAATGTCATATGACAAAAAGTCACATGACAAAAGGTCACATGACACAGGAGAACATGACACAGGGTCAAACACTTCTAAAAATGTAAAATTACATGAAAATGTTTCCATTACCAAACTACAATTTTAAAAAAAATGTGAATAAACTGAAAAAATATGAACAAACAGAAATGTCTGAAAAAAAGTAAAAGCAGTTGGACCAATATTCTGCCTGTTACTAAATGTTTTGTTCGATTGTAACGCAAACGTAAACGTAAATGATAAACTGATAAACTGAGGCAGAATATTATGGAAGTCAAACTGTCTCATCAAATTTTGAATTTTAAAAGCCATTGAAGTTCTAGTACTGATTTTTTGCACTGAAATGAAGTATCTGGATTTTTTTTTTTTTTTTTTTTGTCAGAGCTTCTCCCAGATCCTGGGGGAGGCTGGGGACATTGAGTCCGAGTGGACCATGTTCTCCACCTCCATTGTCGAAGCGGCTGCTCGGAGCTGTGGTCGCAAGGTCTCCGGTGCCTGTCGTGACGGCAATCCCTGAACCCGGTGGTAGACCCTGGAAGTAAGGGATGCCGTCAAGCTGAAGAAGGAGTCTTATCGAGCCTTGTTGGCCTGTGGGACTCCCAGGGCAGCTGATGGGTACCGGAAGGCCAAGTGTGCTGCAGCCCGAGCGGTTGTGGAGGCAAAAACTCGGGTCTGGGTGGAGTTTGGGGAGGCCATGGAGGAGGACTATTGGTCGGCCTCGAGGAAATTCTGGCAAACCATCCGGCACCTCAGGAGGGGAAAGCAGTGCACCACCAACACTGTTTACAGTGGAAGTGGGAGGAGCTGACCTCGACTGGGGATGTTGTCGGACGGTGGAAGGAATACTTCGAGGATCCCCTCAATCCCACTGTCACGTCTTCCATAGAAGAAGCAGAGGCTGAGGTCTCAGAGGTGGACTCGTCCACCACCCAAGCTGAAGTCACCGAGGTGGTTGGACAGCTCCTCGGTGGCAGGGCACCGGGGGTGGATGAGATTCACTCTGAGTACCTTAAGTCTCTGGATGTGCAGGACTGTCTTGGTTGACACGTCTCTGTAACATCTTGTGGCAGTCAGGGACAGTACCTCTGGACTGGCAGACCGGGGTGGTGGTTCCCCTTTTTAAGAAGGGGGACTGGAGGATGTGCTCCAACTACAGGGGGATCCCACTCCTCAGCCTCCCGGGGAAAGTCTATTCCAGGTACTTGTGAGGAGGATCTGACTGATAGTCGAACCTCAGATCCAGGAGGAACAATGTGGTTTTCATCCTGGTCATGGAACACTGGACCAGCTCTATGCTCTCCATCGGGTGCTCGAGAGTTCATGGGAGTTCGCCCAACAAGTCCACATGTGTTTTGTGGATCTGGAGAAAGTGTTAGGCCATGTCCCTCGTGGTATTCTGTAGGGGGTGCTTCGGGAGTATGGGGTCCGAGGCCCTCTGTTAAGGGCAGTCCGGTCCTTGTATGACTGAAGCAGGAGCCTGGTTCGCATTGCCGGCAGTAAGTCAGACCTGTTCCAGGTGCATGTTGGACTCCGGCAGGGCTGCCCTTTGTCACCAGTTCTGTTCATAATTTTTATGGACGGAATTTCTAGGCGCAGCCAGGGGCCAGAGGGGGTCCGGTTTGGGGACCACAGGATTTCATCTCTGCTTTTTGCAGATGATGTTGTCCTGTTGGCCTCATCGAACCTGGACCTTCAGCATGTCCTGGGGCGGTTTGCAGCCGAGTGTGAAGCGAGCGGGATGAGGATCAGCACCTCCACATCCGAGGCCATGGTTTTGGACCGGAAAAAGGTGGTGTGCCCTCTCCGGTTCGGTGGGGAGTCTTTGCCCCAAGTGGAGGAGTTTAAGTATCTCGGGGTCTTGTTCACAGTGAGGGAAGGATGGAGCGTGAGATTGACAGATGGATCGGTGCAGCGTCTGCAGTGATGCAGTCGCTGTACCGGTCGGTTGTGGTAAAGAAGGAGCTGAGCCGAGAGGAGAAGCTCTGGATTTACCGTCAGTCTACGTTCCTACCCTCACCTATGGTCATGAGCTTTGGGTCAGGACCAAAAGGACCAGATCCCGGATACAAGCGGTCCAAATGAGTTTCCTCCGCAGGGTGGCTGGGCGCACCCTTAGGGATAGGGGGAGGAGCTCTGTCACCAGGGAGGAGCTCGGAATAGAGCCGCTGCTCCTCCACATCCAGAGGAACCAGCTGAGGTGGATCAGGCATCTGTTTCAGATCCTCCTGCACTCCTCCCTGGGGAGGTGTTCCGGGCATGTCCCACCGGGAGGAGACCTCGAGGAAGACCTAGGACACGTTGGAGAGACTATGTCTGTGGGCTGGCCTGGGAACGCCTCGGGGTCCCCCCGGAAGAACTGGAGGAGGAGTCTGAGGAGAGGGAAGTCTGGGCATCCCTGCTTAGACTGTTACCCCCGCGACCCGGCCCCAGATAAGCGGTGGATAATGGATGGATGGATTTTTTTGTCTCTCAATTTTCGTATGTTCATAAATTTTGAATAAAAAAATTTAGATGCAAAAAATTCAGACACAAAAAATTACAATCACACATCCGGGACACCGAGGAGAAGCAAGGATTCGATCTGAAGTTGAACCCACAGCCAGCCAATCAAGTTACGTTGGGTTGGTCATGTGACACTGATGCAGGGAGACGGTCAGTGCAGATGTGTGATCTGGATGTTTTGCATCTGAATTTTTTTAATTCTAAATTTATTAACATAGTTGAATTCAGAGACAAAAAATTACGATACTTAATTTTAGTGCAAAAAAAAATCAGATACTTAATTTCAGTGCAAAAAAATTCAGTGCTAGAAATTCAATAGCATTTCTAATTCAAAATCTGATGACACAGATTTACTTCCATGGAATATTGTTAAAATTGCACTTGTTTTTCTTCAGACAATTCCAGTTGTTCATGTTCTTCAGATTTTGAAGGAAACTTATAAATGTAAACCTGATCAGAATAAAATTGAACTTTTTTCACTGTTATTATCTGACTGGTCTGGTCCACTGCAGATCAAACTGAACTGAACTGAGTCTGACAGAACTGTTCTATAAAACAGACTCAGTGCTGATTCAATAATAAGTGAAGGAGTTTTAAAGGACACCTGGATACATCTGATTGGTCAGGAATGATGGGTAACGGAGCTCCGCCTCCAAAGGTGGTGTAGTCCATAGAGACGGGAACGGAGCGAGGAAGAGGAGTGGAAGAGGAGGAGGACGGCCTGAGGAACTGGTACAGACCCTGAGTGACATAAACACAGAGGTCAGAGGTCAGCGTACGAGCACAGGTACAGACCCTGACCAAAAAAAAAACACAGAGGTCAGAGGTCAACGTAGGAGCACAGGTACAGACCCTGAAAGACACGAACACAGATACACACATAAATGGAACCAGTTTCAAGTTCTGTTTTCAGTTTTCGGATCCAGTTCCGTTTATGGATCATGGAACTAGTTTCATTTACAGAACTCAGAACCAAGCCGTGCTCCGCCCTTCAAGCCCCGCCTCCTGTGGGGGTGGGAGGGGCTCTACACCACAGTGAACCAGCAGACCAAACCGGTCCTGCACAGACCTCAGATCTAGTTCTGAATAATGTTCTCCTTCAGGTCCGACCCTTAAACTAACACATGTGCACTCTTCTGCTGTTTATCTTTTCTTTAATGCTGGTGAATGTCATTTATGACTTCATTAACGTTAACTCTAACTCCCACATCACCGTATCGTGTCCTGTAGGACGCTGGGCTCCAGGCTCTAAGCTCCGCCTTCTGTTTCTTGCAGACCGTTGCAGTACTCCGCTGTGACCCGGGGCACAGATCCAGTTCTGACAACAGTTTTCGTTTACAGAACTGTGAACCAAGCCGGGCTGGAAGCTTCATGAAAAGATGACAAACTGCATTTGACTCCAGTTCTGTGCATGTACTGGTAGGACTAGTGTTCAGAAGGGATTCAAACAGAACTGGTTCTGAATAAACAGATCTGAGAAAGTTTATTCAGAACCGGTGTAGAACTGGACTTGTGAGGTCTGGTTCAGTTAAATGTAGCTGATGAAAAGCTTGGAGCTGGAGGTCTGTACTGCAGCTTAGTGTACCGGGTCACAGCAGTTTAGTGTACCGGTCTGCAGCTTCACTGGTGGCGGAGCTAGAAGCCAGTAGGACGGCTTCCTGCAGGACATGACACTGTGATGTGGGAGTTAGAGTTGACGTTAATGAAGTCATAAATGACATTCACCAGCATTAAAGAAAAGATAAACAGCAGAAGAGTGCACATGTGTGTTAGTTTAAGGGTCGGACCTGAAGGAGAACATTATTCAGAACTAGATCTGAGGTCTGTGCAGGACCGGTTTGGTCTGCTGGTTCACTGTGGTGTAGAGCCCGTCCCATCCCCACAGGAGGCGGGGCTTGGAGGGCGGAGCACGGCTTGGTTCTGAGTTCTGTAAAACAAACTAGTTCCATGATCCATAAACAGACCTGGATCCTTAAACGGAGCTGGATCCATAAACGGAACTTGGAACTGGTTCCGTTTATGGAACCAACTTCACACTCCCAAAAAAAACCAAAAAAAACATCCATCACATCAAACACACGTGGATTGGATTCAGGATTTCCAACAGTCAAAATGTGTGTGAGTTGAATTTCATTTTAGAAACTAAAATAACTGTTTGAAAATATATGAAAATTAAATAAAACCAGTCATGAACTGGTAGAAAATCCAAAGTCACAGGTTTAGAACCTGAAGAAGAGGGGACCTTTAAGACAACTATTAAATAACTCTGCATTTACCAGTGTTAAACATGTCAGTGTTAAACCCACCTGTAGTGTTAAACCTGTCAGTGTTGTTTGTCAGTGTTAAATCCATCTGTAGTGTTAAACCTGTCAGTGTTGTTTGTCAGTGTTAAACCTACCTGTAGTGTTAAACCTGTCAGTGTTGTCTGTCAGTGTTAAATCCATCTGTAGTGTTAAACCTGTCAGTGTTGTCAGTGTTAAACCCACCTGTAGTGTTAAACCTGTCAGTGTTGTTTGTCAGTGTTAAACCCAACTGTAGTGTTAAACCTGTCAGTGTTGTTTGTCAGTGTTAAACCTACCTGTAGTGTTATACCTGTCAGTGTTGTTTGTCAGTGTTAAATCCATCTGTAGTGTTAAACCTGTCAGTGTTGTTTGTCAGTGTTAAATCCATCTGTAGTGTTAAACCTGTCAGTGTTGTTTGTCAGTGTTAAACCTACCTGTAGTGTTAAACCTGTCAGTGTTGTCAGTGTTAAACCCACCTGTAGTGTTAAACCTGTCAGTGTTGTTTGTCAGTGTTAAACCCACCTGTAGTGTTAAACCTGTCAGTGTTGTTTGTCAGTGTTAAATCCATCTGTAGTGTTAAACCTGTCAGTGTTGTTTGTCAGTGTTAAATCCATCTGTAGTGTTAAACCTGTCAGTGTTGTTTGTCAGTGTTAAACCTACCTGTAGTGTTAAACCTGTCAGTGTTGTCAGTGTTAAACCCACCTGTAGTGTTAAACCTGTCAGTGTTGTTTGTCAGTGTTAAACCTACCTGTAGTGTTAAACCTGTCAGTGTTGTTTGTCAGTGTTAAATCCATCTGTAGTGTTAAACCTGTCAGTGTTGTTTGTCAGTGTTAAACCCACCTGTAGTGTTAAACCTGTCAGTGTTGTTTGTCAGTGTTAAACCCACCTGTAGTGTTAAACCTGTCAGTGTTGTTTGTCAGTGTTAAACCCACCTGTGGTGTTAAACCTGTCAGTGTTAAACCCACCTGTAGTGTTAAACCTGTCAGTGTTGTTTGTCAGTGTTAAACCCACCTGTGGTGTTAAACCTGTCAGTGTTAAACCCACCTGCTGTCCTCCGTCGGTGCAGGTTCCACTGTCTTTGTGACCGGACAGCGGCAGACAGGGGTCAGACACAGAGTGGGAGTTGACCCAGACCACGCCCACAGACAGACTGACAGAAGGGGGAGGGGAGAAATATTAGTGAAGAGTAACAGACAAAAGGAGACCAGAACAGGAAGTGGACACTGACCAGAACAGGAAGTGGACACTGACCAGAGCAGGTACAGACACAATAAAGGACACATGACTAATGTCCATTCAACACCAACAAAAGAGAGTTCATTTACAACCATCAGACTGAAGAGGAACTGAGGTTCACAACTGGACATATAAACAACACAAACTGTGTGTGTGTGTGTGTGTGTGTCAAGGTTATAATAGTTTTGGATTTTTAATTATAGTTTAGTTTTAATTAGTTTTGACTTTTTTTTCTCTTATTCAGTTAGTTTTAATTAGTTTTTAGAGCAGGTTTGTTAGTTTTTATTAGTTATCGTTTTTTTCTGAATGCTTAGTTTTAGTTTAGTTTAGTTTTAGTTTTAGTATTAGTTTTAGTTATTTCGTGTATTTTATCTTCCTCATCATCCTATTCAAAGAAATTAGTGAGGCATGGATATGGGTTACCCTGGACACTTTATTTGGGGGTCGGGTTAGGGGGGCTCATGGACTGAGCAGAGACACAATGTACCGTACAATGTATAAATTCCCTATAGCAGGTTGAGGGGGGGGTGCAATCCATACACAACGTCACTTACGTGAAACAATGCGAAGATGTGCAAAGCATGAGAGGAGATGCACAAAGCAGCCAGAAGTTAAAGCAGATAGAAACATATATAAACCAGATAGAAACATATATAACTAGAAGCACTCGGAGAGCGCAGACCTCCGCCAAGGCTGATCAGTGCCCCCCCTCCCCGTGGGCCCCCCCCCCCCCGATCACCACCAAAATTTAATCATTTCTTCCTTATCCCATTTCCAACAAACCCTGAAAATTTCATCCAAATCTGTCCATAATTTTTTGAGTTATGTTGCACACTAACGGACAGACAAACAAACAAACAAACAAACAAACAAACAAACAGACAAACAAACAGACTAACAAACAAACAAACCCTGGAAAAAACATAACCTCCTTGGCGGAGGTAACCAGCTAACCAGCAGTTAAAGCAGATAGAAACATATATAAACCAGCTAACCAGCAGTTAAAGCAGATAGAAACATATATAAACCAGCTAACCAGCAGTTAAAGCAGATAGAAACATATATAAACCAGCTAACCAGCAGTTAAAGCAGATATAAACATATATAAACCAGCTAACCAGCAGTTAAAGCAGACAGAAACATATATAAACCAGCTAACCAGCAGTTAAAGCAGATAGGAACATATATAAACCAGCTAGCCAGCAGTTAAAGCAGATAGGAACATATATAAACCAGCTAACCAGCAGTTAAAGCAGACAGAAACATATATAAACCAGCTAACCAGCAGTTAAAGCAGACAGAAACATATATAAACCAGCTAACCAGCAGTTAAAGCAGAAAGAAACATATATAAACCAGCTAACCAGCAGTTAAAGCAGATAGAAACATATATAAACCAGCTAACCAGCAGTTAAAGAAGACAGAAACATATATAAACCAGCTAACCAGCAGTTAAAGCAGACGGAAACATATATAAACCAGCTAACCAGCAGGTAAAGCAGATAGAAAACATATATAACCAGCGAACCAGCAGTTAAAGAAGATAGGACCATATATAAACCAGCTAACCAGCAGTTAAAGCAGATAGAAACATATATAACCTGCTAACCATTAGTTAAAGCAGATAGAAACATATATAACCAGCTAACCAGCAGTTAAAGCAGATAGAAACATATATAAACCAGCTAACCAGCAGTTAAAGCTGATAGAAACATATATAAACCAGCTAACCAGCAGTTAAAGCAGATATAAACATATATAAACCAGCTAACCAGCAGTTAAAGCAGACAGAAACCTATATAAACCAGCTAACCAGCAGTTAAAGCAGATATAAACATATATAAACCAGCTAACCAGCAGTTAAAGCAGACAGAAACATATATGAACCAGCTAACCAGCAGTTAAAGCAGATAGGAACATATATAAACCAGCTAGCCAGCAGTTAAAGCAGATAGGAACATATATAAACCAGCTAACCAGCAGTTAAAGCAGACAGAAACATATATAAACCAGCTAACCAGCAGTTAAAGCAGACAGAAACATATATAAACCAGCTAACCAGCAGGTAAAGCAGATAGAAACATATATAACCAGCGAACCAGCAGTTAAAGAAGATAGGACCATATATAAACCAGCTAACCAGCAGTTAAAGCAGATAGAAACATATATACCTGCTAACCATTAGTTAAGCAGATAGAAACATATATAACCAGCTAACCAGCAGTTAAAGCAGATAGAAACATATATAAACCAGCTAACCAGCAGTTAAAGCTGATAGAAATATATATAAACCAGCTAACCAGCAGTTAAAGCAGATATAAACATATATAAACCAGCTAACCAGCAGTTAAAGCAGACAGAAACCTATATAAACCAGCTAACCAGCAGTTAAAGCAGATAGGAACATATATAAACCAGTTAGCCAGCAGTTAAAGCAGATAGGAACATATATAAACCAGCTAACCAGCAGTTAAAGCAGACAGAAACATATATAAACCAGCTAACCAGCAGTTAAAGCAGACAGAAACATATATAAACCAGCTAACCAGCAGTTAAAGCAGACAGAAACATATATAAACCAGCTAACCAGCAGGTAAAGCAGACAGAACATATATAACCAGCTAACCAGCAGTTAAAGAAGATAGGACCATATATAAACCAGCTAACCAGCAGTTAAAGCAGATAGAAACATATATAACCTGCTAACCATTAGTTAAAGCAGATAGAAACATATATAACCAGCTAACCAGCAGTTCAAGCAGATAGAACATATATAAACCAGCTAACCAGCAGTTAAAGCAGACAGAAACATATATAAACCAGCTAACCAGCAGTTTAAAGCAGATAGAAACATATATAAACCAGCTAACCAGCAGTTAAAGCAAACAGAAACATATATAAACCAGCTAACCAGCAGTTAAAGCAGATAGAAACATATATAAACCAGCTAACCAGCAGTAAACCAGATAGATAAATATATAAACCAGCTAACCAGCAGTTAAAGCAGACAGAAACATATATAAACTAGCTAACCAGCAGTTCAAGCAGATAGAAACATATATAAACCAGCTAACCAGCAGTTAAAGCAGACAGAAACATATATAAACCAGCTAACCAGCAGTTAAAGCAGATAGAAACATATATAAACCAGCTAACCAGCAGTTAAAGCAAACAGAAACATATATAAACCAGCTACCAGCAGTTTAAAGCAGATAGAAACATATATAACCAGCTAACCAGCAGTAAACCAGATAGATAAATATATAAACCAGCTAACCAGCAGTTAAAGCTGACAGAAACATATATAAACCAGCTAACCAGCAGTAAAAGCAGATAGAAACATATATAAACCAGCTAACCAGCAGTTAAAGCAGACAGAAACATATATAAACCAGCCAACGAGCAGTTAAAGCAGATAGAAACATATATAAACCAGCTAACCAGCAGTTAAAGCAGACAGAAACTATATTAAACCAGCCAACGAGCAGTTAAAGCAGATAGAAACATATATAAACCAGCAAACCAGCAGGTAAAGCAGATAGAAACATATATAAACCAGCAAACTAGCAGGTAAAGCAGATAGAAACATATATAAACCAGCTAGCCAGCAGGTAAAGCAGATAGAAAACATATATAAACCAGCAAACCAGCAGGTAAAGCAGATAGAAACATATATAAAACCAGCTAACCAGCAGTTAAAGCAGATAGGAACATATATAAACCAGCTAACCAGCAGGTAAGCAGACAGAAACATATATAAACCAGCTAACCAGCAGGTAAGCAGATAGAAACATATATAAACCAGCTAACCAGCAGTTAAAGCAGACAGAAACATATATAAACCAGCTAACCAGCAGTTAAAGCAGATAGAAACAAATATAAACCAGCTAACCAGCAGTTAAAGCAGATAGGAACATATATAAACCAGCTAACCAGCAGTTAAAGCAGATAGAAACATATATAACCAACTAACCAGCAGTTAAAGCAGACAGAAACATATATAACCAGCTAACCAGCAGTTAAAGCAGACAGAAACATATATAACCAGCTAACCAGCAGTTAAAGCAGATAGGAACATATATAAACCAGCTAACCAGCAGTTAAAGCAGATAGGAACATATATAAACCAGCTAACCAGCAGTTAAAGGAGACAGAAACATATATAAACCAGCTAACCAGCAGTTAAAGCAGATAGGAACCTATTATAAACCAGCTAACCAGCAGTTAAAGCAGACAGAAACATATATAAACCAGCAAACCAGCAGTTAAAGCAGATAGAAACATATATAACCAGCTAACCAGCAGTTAAAGCAGACAGAAACATATATAAACCAGCTAACCAGCAGTTAAAGCAGACAGAAACATATATAAACCAGCTAACCAGCAGGTAAAGCAGATAGAAACATATATAACCAGCTAACCAGCAGTTAAAGCAGATAGGACCATATATAAACCAGCTAACCAGCAGTTAAAGCAGATAGAAACATATATAACCAGCTAACCAGCAGTTAAAGCAGATAGGACCATATATAAACCAGCTAACCAGCAGTTAAAGCAAACAGAAACATATATAAACCAGCTAACCAGCAGTTAAAGCAAACAGAAACATATATAAACCAGCTAACCCAGCAGTTAAAGCAGATAGAAACATATATAAACCAGCTAACCAGCAGTTAAAGCAAACAGAAACATATATAAACCAGCTAACCAGCAGTTAAAGCAGATAGAAACATATATAAACCAGCTAACCAGCAGTAAACCAGATAGATAAATATATAAACCAGCTAACCAGCAGTTAAAGCTGACAGAAACATATATAAACCAGCATACCAGCAGTTAAAGTAGACAGAAACATATATAAACCAGCTAACCAGCAGTAAAAGCAGATAGAAACATATATAAACCAGCTAACCAGCAGTTAAAGCAGATAGAAACATATAAACCAGCTAACCAGCAGTTCAAGCAGATAGAAACATATATAAAACCAGCCAACGAGCAGTTAAAGCAGATAGAAACATATATAAACCAGCTAGCCAGCAGTTCAAGCAGACAGAAACATATATAAACCAGCTAACCAGCAGTTAAAGCAGATAGAAACATATATAAACCAGCTAACCAGCAGGTAAAGCAGACAGAAACATATATAAACCAGCTAACCAGCAGTTAAAGCAGATAGAAACATATATAAACCAGCTAACCAGCAGTTCAAGCAGACAGAAACATATATAAACCAGCTAACCAGCAGTTAAAGCAGATAGAAACATATATAACCAGCTAACCAGCAGGTAAAGCAGATAGAAACATATATAAACCAGCTAACCAGCAGTTAAAGCAGATAGAAACATATATAAACCAGCTAACCAGCAGTTCAAGCAGACAGAAACATATATAAACCAGCTAACCAGCAGTTAAAGCAGATAGAAACATATATAAACCAGCTAACCAGCAGTTTCAAGCAGACAGAAACAATATATAAACCAGCTAACCAGCAGTTAAAGCAGATAGAAACATATATAACCAGCTAACCAGCAGTTAAAGCAGATAGGAACATATATAAACCAGCTAACCAGCAGTTAAAGCAGGTAGGAACATATATAAACCAGCTAACCAGCAGTTAAAGCAGACAGAAACATATATAAACCAGCCAACGAGCAGTTAAAGCATATAGAAACATATATAAACCAGCTAACCAGCAGTTAAAGCAGACAGAAAACATATATAAACCAGCTAGCCAGCAGTTAAAGCAGACAGAACATATATAACCAGCCAACCAGCAGTTAAAGCAGATAGAAACATATATAAACCAGCTAACCAGCAGTTAAAGCAAACAGAAACATATATAAACCAGCTAACCAGCAGTTAAAGCAGACAGAAACATATATAAACCAGCCAACGAGCAGTTAAGCATATAGAAACATATATAAACCAGCTAACCAGCAGTTTAAAGCAGACAGAAACATATTAAACCAGCTAACCAGCAGTTAAAGCAGATAGAAACATATATAAACCAGCTAACCAGCAGTCAAGCAGACAGAAACATATATAAACCAGCAACCAGCAGTCAAGCAGATAGAACATATATAAACCAGCTAACCAGCAGTTAAAGCAGATAGAAACATATATAACCAGCTAACCACACAGTTCAAGCAGACAGAAACATATATAAACCAGCTAACCAGCAGTAAAGCAGACAGAAACATATATAAACCAGCTAACCAGCAGTTCAAGCAGATAGAAACATATATAAACCAGCTAGCCAGCAGTTAAAGCAGATAGAAACATATAAACCAGCTAACCAGCAGTTAAAGCAGACAGAAACATATATCCAGCTAACCAGCAGTTAAAGCATATAGAAACATATATAAACCAGCTAACCAGCAGTTAAAGCCGACAGAAACATATATTAAACCAGCCAACGAGCAGTTAAAGCATATAGAAACATATATAAACCAGCTACCAGCAGTTCAAGCAGACAGAAACAGATAAACCAGCTAACCAGCAGGTAAAGCAGATAGAACATATATAAACCGCGAACCAGCAGTTAAAGCAGACAGAAACATATATAAACTAGCTAACCAGCAGTTCAAGCAGATAGAAACATATATAAACCAGCTAGCCAGCAGTTAAAGCAGACAGAAACATATAAAACCAGCCAACGAGCGTTAAAGCATATAGAAACATATATAAACCAGCTAACCAGCAGTTTAAAAGCAGGTAGGAACATATATAAACCAGCTAACCAGCAGTAACGCAGGACAGAAACATATATAAACCAGCCAACGAGCAGTTAAAGCATATAGAAACATATATATAACCAGCTAACCAGCAGTTAAAGCAGACAGAAACAATATTAAACCAGCCAACGAGCAGTAAAGCAGATAGAAACATATATAAACCAGCTAACCAGCAGTTCAAGCAGACAGAAACATATATAAACCAGCTAACCAGCAGTGTAAAGCAGATAGGAACATATATAAACCAGCTAACCAGCAGTTAAAGCAGATAGAAACATATATAAACCAGCTAACCAGCAGTTCAAGCAGACAGAAACATATATAAACCAGCCAACCAGCAGGTAAAGCAGATAGAAACATATATAAACCAGCTAACCAGCAGTTAAAGCAGATAGAAAACATATATAAACCAGCTAACCAGCAGTTCAAGCAGACAGAAACATATATAAACCAGCCACCCAGCAGGTAAAGCTAGACAGAAACATATATAAACTAGCTAACCAGCAGTTCAAGCAGATAGAAACATATATAAACAGCTAGCCAGCAGTTAAAGCAGGTAGGAACATATATAAACCAGCTAACCAGCAGTTAAAGCAGACCAGAAAACATATATAAACCAGCCAACGAGCAGTTAAAGCATATAGAAACATATATAAACCAGCTAACCCAGCAGTTAAGCAGACAGAAACATATATAAACCAGCCAACGAGCAGTTAAAGCATATAAACATATATAAACCAGCTAACCAGCAGTTAAGCAGACAGAAACATATATAAACCAGCTAACCAGCAGTAAAGCAGATAGAAACATATATAAACCAGCTAACCAGCAGTTAAAGCAGACAGAAACATATATAAACCTAACAGCAGTTCAAGCAGATAGAAACATATATAAACCAGCTACCAGCAGTTAAAGCAGACAGAACATATATAAACCAGCCAACGAGCAGTTAAAGCATAGAAACATATATAACCACGCTACCAGCAGTTAAAGAGGTAGAACATATATAAACCAGCTAACCAGCAGTTAAAGCAGACAGAACATATATAAACCAGCCAACGAGCAGTTAAAGCAGATAGAAACATATATAAACAGCTAACCAGCAGTTAAGCAGACAGAAACATATATAAACCAGCTAACCCAGCAGTTAAAGCAGATAGAAACATATATACCAGC
>NW_021941610.1:230227-242943 GCF_902148855.1 Sphaeramia orbicularis | reverse complement strand
TGTCAGTAACTCAAACTCTTATCAGTAACTCAAACTCTTATCAGTAACTAAAACCTTTGTCAGTAACTCAAACCCTTGTCGGTAACTCAAACCCTCTTCAGTAACTCAAACCCTATTCAGTAACTCAAACTCTTATCAGTAACTCAAACTCTTATCAGTAACTCAAACCCTTGTCAGTAACTCAAACCCCTGTCAGTACTCTAACTCTTATCAGTAACTAAAACCTTTGTCAGTAACTCAAACCCTTGTGGGTAACTCAAACCCTTGTCAGTAACTCAAACCCCTGTCAGAACTCTAACTCTTATCATTAACTAAAACCTTTGTCAGTAACTCAAACCCCTGTTAGTACTCTAACTCTTATCAGTACCTAAAACCTTTGTCAGTAACTCAAACCCCTGTCAGAACTCTAACTCTTATCATTAACTAAAACCTTTGTCAGTAACTCAAACCCCTGTTAGTACTCTAACTCTTATCAGTACCTAAAACCTTTGTCAGTAACTCAAACCCTTGTCAGTAACTCAAACTCTTGTCAGTAACTCAAACTCTTATCAGTAACTCAAACCCTTGTCAGTAACTCAAACCCTTGTCAGTAACTCAAACTCTCATCAGTAACTCAAACTCTTATCAGTAACTGAAACCTTTGTCAGTAACTCAAACCCTTGTCAGTAACTCAAACCCTTGTCAGTAACTCAAACCCCTTTCAGTACTCTAACTCTTATCAGTAACTAAAACCTTTGTCGGTAACTCAAACCTTTGTCGGTAACTCAAACCCTTGTCAGTAACTCAAACTCTTATCAGTACCTAAAACCTTTGTCAGTAACTCAAACCCTTGTCAGTAACTCAAACCCTTGTCAGTAACTCAAACCCCTTTCAGTACTCTAACTCTTATCAGTAACTAAAACCTTTGTCGGTAACTCAAACCTTTGTCGGTAACTCAAACCCTTGTCAGTAACTCAAACTCTTTTCAGTAACTCAAACTCTTATCAGTAACTAAAACCTTTGTCAGGAACTCAAACCCTTGTCAGTAACTCAAACCCTTGTCAGTAACTCAAACTCTTATCAGTAACTCAAACTCTTATCAGTAACTCTAACTCTTATCAGTAACTCAAACCCTTGTCAGTAACTCAAACCCCGGTCAGTACTCTAACTCTTATCAGTAACTAAAACCTTTGTCAGTAACTCAAACCCTTGTGGGTAACTCAAACCCTTGTCAGTAACTCAAACCCCTGTCAGTACTCTAACTCTTTTCAGTAACTAAAACCTTTGTCAGTAACTCAAACCCTTGTGGGTAACTCAAACCCTTGTCAGTAACTCAAACCCCTGTCAGTACTCTAACTCTTTTCAGTAACTAAAACCTTTGTCAGTAACTCAAACCCCTGTCAGTACTCTAACTCTTATCATTAACTAAAACCTTTGTCAGTAACTCAAACCCTTATCGGTAACTCAAACCCTTGTCAGTAACTCAAACCCCGGTCAGTACTCTAACTCTTATCAGTAACTAAAACCTTTGTCGGTAACTCAAACCCTTGTCGGTAACTCAAACCCTTGTCAGTAACTCAAACCCCTGTCAGTACTCTAACTCTTATCAGTAACTCAAACCTTTGTCAGTAACTCAAACCCTTGTCAGTAACTCAAACCCCTGTCAGTACTCTAACTCTTATCAGTACCTAAAACCTTTGTCAGTAACTCAAACCCTTGTCAGTAACTCAAACTCTTGTCAGTAACTCAAACTCTTATCAGTAACTCAAACCCTTGTCAGTAACTCAAACCCTTGTCAGTAACTCAAACTCTCATCAGTAACTCAAACTCTTATCAGTAACTGAAACCCCTGTCAGTAACTCAAACTCTTATCAGTAACTCAAACCCTTGTCAGTAACTCAAACCCCTGTCAGTACTCTAACTCTTATCAGTAACTAAAACCTTTGTCAGTAACTCAAACCCTTGTGGGTAACTCAAACCCTTGTCAGTAACTCAAACCCCTGTCAGTACTCTAACTCTTTTCAGTAACTAAAACCTTTGTCAGTAACTCAAACCCCTGTCAGTACTCTAACTCTTATCAGTAACTCAAACCCTTGTCGGTAACTCAAACCCTTGTCAGTAACTCAAACCCTTGTCAGTACTCTAACTCTTTTCAGTAACTAAAACCTTTGTCGGTAACTCAAACCCTTGTCGGTAACTCAAACCCTTGTCAGTAACTCAAACCCCTTTCAGTACTCTAACTCTTATCAGTAACTAAAACCTTTGTCGGTAACTCAAACCCTTGTCGGTAACTCAAACCCTTGTCAGTAACTCAAACCCCGGTCAGTACTCTAACTCTTATCAGTAACTAAAACCTTTGTCGGTAACTCAAACCCTTGTCGGTAACTCAAACCCTTGTCAGTAACTCAAACCCCGGTCAGTACTCTAACTCTTATCAGTAACTAAAACCTTTGTCGGTAACTCAAACCCTTGTCGGTAACTCAAACTCTTGTCAGTAACTCAAACTCTTATCAGTAACTCAAACCCTTGTCAGTAACTCAAACCCTTGTCAGTTACTCAAACCCTTGTCAGTAACTCAAACTCTTGTCAGTAACTCAAACTCTTGTCAGTAACTCAAACCCTTGTCAGTAACTCAAACTCTTGTCAGTAACTCAAACTCTTATCAGTAACTCAAACCCTTGTCAGTAACTCAAACCCTTGTCAGTAACTCAAACCCTTGTCAGTAACTCAAACTCTCATCAGTAACTCAAACTCTTATCAGTAACTGAAACCCCTGTCAGTAACTCAAACTCTTTTCAGTACCTAAAACCTTTGTCAGTAACTCAAACCCTTGTCAGTAACTCAAACTCTTGTCAGTAACTCAAACTCTTATCAGTAACTCAAACCCTTGTCAGTAACTCAAACCCTTGTCAGTAACTCAAACTCTTATCAGTACCTAAACCTTTGTCAGTAACTCAAACCCTTGTCAGTAACTCAAACTCTTGTCGGTAACTCAAACTCTTATCAGTAACTCAAACCCCTGTCAGTAACTCAAACTCTTATCAGTAACCAAACCCTGTCAGTACTCAAACTCTTATCAGTAACTCAAACCCTTGTCAGTAACTCAAACCCTTGTCAGTAACTCAAACCCCTGTCAGTAACTCAAACTCTTATCAGTAACTCAAACCCTTGTCAGTAACTCAAACTCTTATCAGTAACTCAAACCCCTGTCAGTAACTCAAACTCTTATCAGTAACTCAAACCCTTGTCAGTAACTCAAACCCCTTTCAGTACTCTAACTCTTATCAGTAACTAAAACCTTTGTCGGTAACTCAAACCCTTGTCGGTAACTCAAACCCTTGTCAGTAACTCAAACCCCGGTCAGTACTCTAACTCTTATCAGTACCTAAAACCTTTGTCAGTAACTCAAACCCTTGTCAGTAACTCAAACTCTTGTCAGTAACTCAAACTCTTATCAGTAACTCAAACCCTTGTCAGTAACTCAAACCCTTGTCAGTAACTCAAACCCTTGTCAGTAACTCAAACTCTCATCAGTAACTCAAACTCTTATCAGTAACTGAAACCCCTGTCAGTAACTCAAACTCTTATCAGTACCTAAAACCTTTGTCAGTAACTCAAACCCTTGTCAGTAACTCAAACTCTTGTCAGTAACTCAAACTCTTATCAGTAACTCAAACCCTTGTCAGTAACTCAAACCCTTGTCAGTAACTCAAACTCTTATCAGTACCTAAAACCTTTGTCAGTAACTCAAACCCTTGTCAGTAACTCAAACTCTTGTCAGTAACTCAAACTCTTATCAGTAACCAAACCCCTGTCAGTAACTCAAACCCTTGTCAGTAACTCAAACTCTTATCAGTAACTCAAACCCCTGTCAGTAACTCAAACTCTTATCAGTAACCAAACCCCTGTCAGTAACTCAAACTCTTATCAGTAACTCAAACCCTTGTCAGTAACTCAAACCCTTGTCAGTAACTCAAACTCTTATCAGTAACTCAATCCCCTGTCAGTAACTCAAACTCTTATCAGTAACTCAAACCCCTGTCAGTAGCTCAAACTCTTGTCAGTAACTCAAACCCCTGTCAGTAACTCAAACTCTTATCAGTAACTCAAACCCTTGTCAGTAACTCAAACCCTTGTCAGTAACTCAAACTCTTATCAGTAACTCAAACCCCTGTCAGTAACTCAAACTCTTATCAGTAACTCAAACCCTTGTCAGTAACTCAAACCCTTGTCAGTAACTCAAACCCCTGTCAGTACTCTAACTCTTATCAGTAACTAAAACCTTTGTCAGTAACTCAAACCCCTGTCAGTACTCTAACTCTTATCAGTAACTCAAACCCTTGTCAGTAACTCAAACCCTTGTCGGTAACTCAAACCCTTGTCAGTAACTCAAACCCCGGTCAGTACTCTAACTCTTATCAGTAACTAAAACCTTTGTCGGTAACTCAAACCCTTGTCGGTAACTCAAACCCTTGTCAGTAACTCAAACCCCTGTCAGTACTCTAACTCTTATCAGTAACTCAAACCTTTGTCGGTAACTCAAACCCTTGTCAGTAACTCAAACCCCTGTCAGTACTCTAACTCTTATCAGTACCTAAAACCTTTGTCAGTAACTCAAACCCTTGTCAGTAACTCAAACTCTTGTCAGTAACTCAAACTCTTATCAGTAACTCAAACCCTTGTCAGTAACTCAAACTCTTATCAGTAACTCAAACCCTTGTCAGTAACTCAAACTCTTATCAGTAACTCAAACTCTTGTCAGTAACTCAAACCCTTGTCAGTAACTCAAACTCTTATCAGTAACTCAAACTCTTATCAGTAACTCAAACCCTTGTCAGTAACTCAAACCCCTGTCAGTACTCTAACTCTTATCAGTAACTCAAACCTTTGTCGGTAACTCAAACCTTTGTCGGTAACTAAAACCTTTGTCAGTAACTCAAACTCTTATCAGTAACTCAAACTCTTATCAGTAACTAAAACCTTTGTCAGTAACTCAAACCCTTGTCAGTAACTCAAACCCTTGTCAGTCACTCAAACCCCTGTCAGTACTCTAACTCTTATCAGTAACTCAAACCTTTGTCGGTAACTAAAACCTTTGTCAGTAACTCAAACCCCTGTCAGTACTCTAACTCTTATCAGTAACTAAAACCTTTGTCGGTAACTCAAACCTTTGTTGGTAACTCAAACCCTTGTCAGTACTCTAACTCTTATCAGTAACTAAAACCTTTGTCGGTAACTCAAACCTTTGTCAGTAACTCAAACCTTTGTCGGTAACTAAAACCTTTGTCGGTAACTCAAACCTTTGTCGGTAACTAAAACCTTTGTCAGTAACTCAAACCCTTGTCGGTAACTCAAACCCCAGTCAGTACTCTAACTCTTATCAGTAACTAAAACCTTTGTCGGTAACTCAAACCTTTTTCAGTAACTGAAACCCTTGTCAGTAACTCAAACCCCTGTCAGTACTCTAACTCTTATCGGTAACTCAAACTTTTGTCGGTAACTAAAACCTTTGTCAGTAACTCAAACCCTTGTCGGTAACTCAAACCCTTGTCAGTAACTCAAACCCCTTTCAGTACTCTAACTCTTATCAGTAACTAAAACCTTTGTCGGTAACTCAAACCTTTTTCGGTAACTAAAACCTTTGTCGGTAACTCAAACCCTTGTCAGTAACTCAAACCCCGGTCAGTACTCTAACTCTTATCAGTAACTAAAACCTTTGTCAGTAACTCAAACCCTTGTCGGTAACTCAAACCCCGGTCAGTACTCTAACTCCGCCCACCTGTGTGACAGACGTGCCCTCTCCATCCTCTCCCGTGCCCTGTTGGTCCTCTTCTTCATCGTGCTGCCTTGCTCTGGGGCTTCAGTGGGTTTTATTCCTCTGACGTACCGGCTGTTGGCTCTAACAGCGGTGCTCGGTGAGTACGTGATCTCAGGTCTGGTTGAAATGGAGTGTGAGGAAAGTCCCAGAGTTCCTATTAGCCTTTGGAAAGTGTGTGGAGCTGAGGTCTGTGACGGTCAGTGTGTGATTCAGGGGGGTCTCAGAGGACCACATGTGGGCGTTGTGAGCTGATGGAAGGGGTCGGGGGGGTGGCAGGAGGAAGCAGACAGGAAACACATGACACCTGCTGACCCCTGGGCCTATGTGGACCAGAGGGGTCGGGTCTGAGCATCAGTCCAATAAGAGCGAAGTTTACACCAACAGGACGTCTGGACCTACACCATGTGTCCAAAAGTCTGTGGACACAGTCAGTCAGACAGACTCTGGGATCCAAAACAATACTGACTAATGTCAGAATAGAGTTTTATATTATGGGATACACATCAGTGCATTGGTTCATTTGGATTCAATTATTCTCTTTGTTTATAACATGACTCACAGATGGTTTGGACTGAATTTAGATCAACATTTGTTTTTGTTTTTTTTTTTCTCCCTGACTCTGATTTTCAGTGTTCTTTCTCTAAATGTCTCTAATATTTTTCCTGCTCTGACTGTAAATACTAATTTTCTTCCTCATCTAACCATCGACTGTCATCACACCTGACTGAGGAAGAAAAATCTACCATTAAACTATACTGAAATATTGGTGTTTATCAACTATATGGACATAAATATGTGGACACATCATGTCCCCAGCTGTCAGATGTCCTGTTCATGAGGATCGGACACAGAAACATCAACATTAATAATCAATAGGATATTGATCCCATAATATAAAACTATATTGGACACAGAGTGGACAGTTAAATATGTCCACAGACTTTTGTCCATCTGCTGTAGATCCTGTTCTTACCACAGGTTCTCAGACACATGTCCATCTTGTCCTACCTGATGTTTTCCTCTGAGGACTGCTCTGGAGATGCTGCTGCCACCTGTCTAACCCCGCCCCTAACCCCACCCCCCACCCCAGGCCCCGCCCCCACTCATGTCCACATTGTGCTTCAGCTTCTGGAGCTTTCAAATGTGTTCAGTTTAAACACTCCAACTACCAACAAGTACAGTTTACCCGAGGCTGTGTTTCAATTATGCATAACTATGTTTTCATCAAATATTAAAGCTTGAAGTTTGTTTTTTTGACTCTTCTAAAAGTGTACAACTAAGTCATACAAATGCATTTTCACATCCTCTATGTTTGAACATTCTGGGGCATTTGTTAGTGTATGATCTGAAAACTGTCATGTTATTTAAAACTGGACCGTCCAGCAGAGATTCATGAACCACATGAATATGGAAATGTTTGGGTCTAAAACGGCATCGTTTAGGACTGACAACCATGTACAGTCAGTTTAATGAAGACACTGAAGTAATGCAGGAGCTGGACTTTTTATAGACGAATAATGATGTGATGGTCAGGTTTAACCATTGGCTGCTGTTCGTCTGATAATGAGAAGAACCACTTCTGTGGACTGAAGAACAACATGTGGTTCCAGGCACAAGCCCCGCCCCTCACACCTACTGTAGCTTATTCTGACATGGTTCCAGCTGATGTCATCATGGATCCAGCTGATGTCATCATGGATCCAGCTGATGTCATCATGTCTGTGCATGTGCTGATGTCAGTATATCTCCCTTTAGCTGTGTGTGTGTGTGTGTGTGTGTGTGTGTGTGTATGTGTGTGTGTGTGTGTGTGTGTGTGTGTGTGTGTGTGTGTGTGTGTGTGTGTGTGGACCTGGAGTCCAGACTGTCTGTGGGTGAAGGTCCAGGTCTGTTTCCACCTCAGAGCAGGAGTGGACAGGGTCCATGTGCGTCCACTGAAAGGATGATGGTGAACAGGACGGATGAACGAGCCGTCACATGGAAACTCATATTAACACTGCTCACATTAACACTGCTCACATTACACTGCTCACATTAACACTGCTCATATGACACTGCTCACATTAACACTGCTCACATTACACTGCTCACATTCACACTGCTCACATTCACACTGCTCACATTCACACTGCTCATATTCACACTGCTCACATTAACACTGCTCATATTCACACTGCTCATATTCACACTGCTCACATTCACACTGCTCACATTCACACTGCTCATATTCACACTGCTCACATTAACACTGCTCATATTCACACTGCTCACATTCACTCTGCTCACATTACACTGCTCACATTAACACTGCTCATATTCACACTGCTCACATTACACTGCTCACATTAACACTGCTCACATTAACACTGCTCACATTACACTGCTCACATTAACACTGCTCACATTCACACTGCTCATATTCACACTGCTCACATTACACTGCTCACATTAACACTGCTCACATTACACTGCTCACATTCACACTGCTCACATTAACACTGCTCATATTCACACTGCTCACATTCACACTGCTCACATTACACTGCTCACATTAACACTGCTCATATTCACACTGCTCACATTCACACTGCTCACATTACACTGCTCACATTAACACTGCTCATATTCACACTGCTCACATTACACTGCTCACATTAACACTGCTCACATTAACACTGCTCACATTACACTGCTCACATTAACACTGCTCACATTCACACTGCTCATATTCACACTGCTCATATTCACACTGCTCACATTACACTGCTCACATTAACACTGCTCACATTACACTGCTCACATTCACACTGCTCACATTAACACTGCTCATATTCACACTGCTCACATTCACACTGCTCACATTACACTGCTCACATTAACACTGCTCATATTCACACTGCTCACATTCACACTGCTCACATTACACTGCTCACATTAACACTGCTCATATTCACACTGCTCACATTACACTGCTCACATTAACACTGCTCACATTCACACTGCTCACATTACACTGCTCACATTAACACTGCTCACATTCATACTGCTCATATTCACACTGCTCATATTCACACTGCTCACATTACACTGCTCACATTAACACTGCTCACATTACACTGCTCACATTCACACTGCTCACATTAACACTGCTCACATTCACACTGCTCACATTCACACTGCTCACATTCACACTGCTCACATTCACACTGCTCACATTAACACTGCTCACATTCACACTGCTCATATTCACACTGCTCATATTCACACTGCTCACATTACACTGCTCACATTAACACTGCTCACATTACACTGCTCACATTCACACTGCTCACATTCACACTGCTCACATTAACACTGCTCACATTACACTGCTCACATTAACACTGCTCACATTCACACTGCTCATATGCACACTGCTCACATTCACACTGCTCATATTCACACTGCTCACATTCACACTGCTCATATTCACACTGCTCACATTCACACTGCTCACATTCACACTGCTCACATTAACACCGTACAGGACCAGAGCATGTGGCTTCATGCATCAGCGCTAAATGCTACTGTTTTGCTAATGTTCTGCTAAACTGTGCTCTAAAGCGTCCCCCAGGTCCAGGTCCAGGTCCAGGTCCAGGTCCAGGTCTGTGTGAGGTGGAGAACACAGCTTTAGTTCACACTCAGCACATGTGCTGTGCCCAGAACATGGTACAGCAGACATGTAGCATGTTTGACTTTGACAAGTGCGATGTAATGTCAGCTGAAACAGAGACGGCGACTAAAAGGCCCGTCTGTAAAACACAGACGTACGTTTATGTTGGAAATAGAACGATGTCGACAAACTGCTGAAACAAGGGTTTCTGAGGAGGAGCGGAAGGTACCGTGGTTTAAAGGCAGACCAGTTTTAATGAGTGTGAGAGAGGAAAAGGAGAGAGAGGGAGAGAGAGGGGGAGGGAGAGAGAGAAATACTTAGATGGATAGGTGGGGTTAGTCCATCTACAGAAGGTGCTTAGATGTTCTCCAGTCTCATTGGATCTGTCCTAATGTGATCATGACTGGGACAGAAGGATGGGCTGGGAGGGGTTAGAGGGTCTGCTCAAGTCCAACAGCATCCTCACAGCCTAGCCCTACCCTTAACCCTAACCCTTACCCTTAACCCTAACCCTAACCCTAACCCTTAACCCTAACCCTAACCCTAACCCTAACCCTAACCCTTAACCCTAACCCTTAACCCTAACTCTTAACCCTAACCCTTAACCCTAACCCTAACCCTAACCCTAACCCTAACCCTAACCCTTAACCCTAACCCTAACCCTTAACCCTAACCCTTAACCCTAACCCTAACCCTTAACCCTAACTCTTAACCCTAACCCTTACCCTTAACCCTAACCCTAACCCTTAACCCTAACCCTTACCCTTAACCCTAACCCTAACCCTAACCCTAACCCTTACCCTAACCCTTAACCCTCACAGCCTAGCCCTACCCTTAACCCTAACCCTTAACCCTAACCCTAACCCTTAACCCTAACCCTAACCCTAACCCTTAACCCTAACCCTAACCCTTAACCCTAACTCTTAACCCTAACCCTAACCCTTAACCCTTAACCCTAACCCTTAACCCTTAACCCTAACCCTTACCCTTAACCCTAATCCTTACCCTTAACCCTAACCCTAACCCTTACCCTTACCCTTACCCTTAACCCTAACCCTTAACCCTAACCCTAACCCTAACCCTCACCCTTAACCCTAACCCTTATCCCTAACCCTTACCCTTAACCCTAACCCTTAACCCTCACCCTTAACCTTAGCCCTAACCCTAACCCTAGCCCTTGCAGCAGGTACAAGATGGTGTCCTCCACCCCCACCTTTTCCTGGTAGGTAAACTGGAGGGGGTCCTGGGTGTGTTGAACCTGGGGTTTCAGGTGGTGGAGCAGACCCTCCAGGGTCTTCATGACATGTGGTGTCAGGGCCAAAGGTCTGGCTCAGGTGTGGTTTCTTGGGGACTGGAACTAGACTGGATGTCTTCAATGGGGGGGGGGGGGCTTCCTCTGATGAAGGCTCAGGTGTTTCATGTAGGAATTCTGTCTTTTCTGCAGCGAGACTTAAACTGTACGTAGTTCAACTCCACGTCACTGTGTTCCATGTGGGTGCAGCTGTGATCGGACCAAAGACAGTTTTCCATCTGAGCTTTAAAGGAGTCGTCTGTGGGACGTAGTTTCATATTCACCACTTGTACGTTCTCAATTTAACACTAAAAATAAAAAGTTGTTTCTGAAACGTCTTCTTCTAGCCGTAGTTTCTGCAGGTTTAGAACTGTAGTGGGTCTGAACTAGTGTAAGTAAGTAAGTAAATTTTATTTCTAGAGAACTTTTCACAGACAGAGTCACAAAGTGCTTTATCAATTCAAATCAGAATCAGATCCAGTTTCCAGACCCAACAGAATCCTTCAGGAGCAAACACTTGTGATTGGTGACAGTGGAAGGAAACACTACCTTTAACAGCAGAAACCTGGAGCAGACCCAGACTCCTGAAGGATGGACGTCTGCCTGGACCAGTGGGGTTAAAGAGAGAGAGAGAGAGTAAAGGAGGAGAAAAGAGAGAGCGATAGAGATATAGAGAGACTGGGGGGGGTCGGGGGGGCACATGGAGTACGTTATGATGAATACATAGAGTGTAGTCAGTCTGTGGTGGTCCTGGGTCAGGTGGGAGACTAAAAAGCCTTTTTGAACAGGAGGGTTTGGAGGTGTTTCTTAAAGCTCTGTACAGAGTCCATGGACCGTAGGTGTAGAGGCAGGTCATTCCATAGACGTGGTCCACAGCTTTAAAGGACCTGTCACCGCGTGTGCTAAAACAGGTGTGTGGAACCATCAGCATGTGTGTGGAACCATCAGCATGTGTGTGGAACCATCAGCAGGTGTGTGGAACCATCAGCAGGTGTGTGAAACCATCAGCAGGTGTGTGGAACCATCAGCAGGTGTGTGGAACCATCAGCATGTGTGTGGAACCATCAGCAGGTGCTGTCCTGAAGACCTCAGGCTACGAGTCGAGCTGTAGGGCTGGATCAGGGAAGCAATGTATACAGGGGCCTGGCCATGTAGGGCCCGGAAAGTTAGCACAAGAATTTTGAAATGAAGACGATATAGAACAGGAGCCAGTGGAGAGATTTAAGGATGGGAGTGATGTGGGTTCTCCTGTTTGTGCGGGTCAGGAGCCTTCAGCAGAGTTCTGGACAAACTGTAGATGGGCCAGCTCCTTCTGTTTAAACATGTAAACAGGCTGTTCCAGTAGTCTAAGCCAGAAGACACAAAAGTGTGAACGATCATCTTGAGCTCATTTGTGGACACCATAGATCTGAGTTTGGAGATGTTGCGTAGGTGGAAGAAACAGTTTTTGACTAGGTGTTTGGAGTAGAATTCTAAAGACATGTCCTGGTCAAAGATGACACCCAGATTCCTCAGTTTTGTCTTTACCGAGGAACTCAGGTCTCCAAGGTGATGTTTGATCCCTGGGATTGCACTATCCGGGGCAATGATGAGGGTCTCAGTTTGACTGGAGTTCAGCTGGAGGCTGTTCTCATTTAGCCACTGCTTCAGCTCTGACAAGCAGTTGATTAAGGAACTCAGTTTGTGGGGCTCAGAGGAGTTAAAGGAGCAGTATATCTGGATGTCATCCGCGAATAGATGATAGGAGACATTACTGTACTGTCGGATAATGTGGCCAAGTGGGAGGACATAGAGTAAGAATAGGACTGGTCCCAGGACAGAGCCTTGGGGCACACCACACAGTAGATCCGCTGAGTCAGATTGGAAGTTGTTTATTGACACAGTGAAGCTTCTGCCGGTCAGGTAAGAGGAGAACCAGTCTAGCACATGACCTGACATCCCTACCAGGTCCCTCAGTCTCTCAATCATTATGGTATGGT